>NC_088336.1:15405000-15687500 GCF_036884655.1 Musa acuminata AAA Group | reverse complement strand
ACTAGTGTATTGTATACCCATCCATATGATGGAGACAACTTGGCTCATAACTGCTCGTGTGGGGATACTAAGGCTATAGTGCATGTACTTATTAGAGAATGAGTTTACTGATTGATCTGCTTACGGAATGCTAGATGGTTGATGACATCTCATTGTTAGACAACAATTCCGTTGTCCTACTGGTATAGTGGTATACTTAGTCTTTAGACTTGAGATACTAATGATATCTTATATGAATACTCCACTCTTTGATACCAGACTTATAGGTTTGGAAGTTTCAGATCTAGTACAACCATTCATCGGGAGTGACAACCAACCTTATAAGGGCTATTGAGTATCGATAGAGGATCATCCGCTCTCGGTATCATGAGAGAAATATTCTATGTATTCTTGTTAAGACAAATCCTTGGCCATGTTCATTCGGATTAAGAGAGAAAGAATTTTTCGGGAGAATTCAATTAGAGCGAGACTCGATGAGAAACTGTATGGGCCTGACAACACCATGCCTGGTATACAGTCTCTAGGATATTAGATGGATGAGGGACTATAGATACATGGTAACTAAGGATAGATAGGTCCAAAGGATTGGATTCCCCTATATCACTTGGGGATTACAGCGTAGTGGCCTAGTACATTCGTAGTCGATGAGTCGAGTGAATTATTATGGAGATAATAATTCATTGAGCTATAAGAAGTTCTGACAGGTATGACTCACGGTTAGCTCAATATTAGGCCTAGAGGGTCACACACATATGGTAGGTGTTGCGACGAGTAAAGGTTCGGATATGAGATATCCGCTGGAGCCCCTATCTTATTGGATATCCAATAAGCCCTTGAATTATTAGATCTTATGGATGAGATCCAATAAGAGTCAATTAGATATTATTGAATAGAGATCTACTAATCTAAGAGGCTTGGGTAGTTGGATGGAGATCCAATACCTAATATGATAGGATCCATTAGGGTTAAGTTGATATGAGGCATCTATAAATAGAAGAGAACCAAAGGGTCATAAGCTAGGTTTCTTGGTTGCCACCTCCTATTCTCTTCTTATAATCATCGATAATTTATCCCTTAATATAAATTAATTACTATAAATGATGTATTACTTTATTATTAACCTCTATGTTTATGTACTATAGTTAAGAAAATGATTAAATTTGGTTTCCTTAATCATGTGGATAAGTTAGGAATTCTATTAATCAATTAAATTATTAATTGATTTATTTCATAATGAGTGATTTGATTTTTAGGAAGTAAATAGTTTACATTCCATTTTGGTGTGAAAACTATAAGAAATAAATATTATATTTCTTTCTTTGTGTGTGAAAGAAAATTAAAAATAAGAATTAAATTATTACTTACCTTCTGGGGAGATCTTATCTTCTCTTATATAAAGGGGATCCTTTCTTTTTTAATTAGTTTTGATTTATATTTTGAAATATTGATGTTGAGATTGTGATAATTTTATAATGCATGATGATGTCTTTGTTGAATCTTGGATTTTGATGATTAATCCAAATGATACTGTTTATGATTTGATCTGCATTTTGAGTGACGCAGGAAGCTTTGATCAAGGAAAGATAATTAAAAGCAGGAAGAATCATGTTGGGCCAAAGTGGAACAAGTCAGAAGATTAGACGTCAAGCCGGAGGACAGGTCAATGTATCAGTAGAAAGCTTCCGGCCATAGGTTCGAGTATCGAACCAAGAAGAGCAGAAGTTATACCAAAGAAATCGGAGTTGCGAAGGTCAACTGGCCGATTGGGCAATAAGCCGCAAGAGAGGACGATACGTCGAAGAATCGGACGATGCGTCGATGAACCAATGACATGTCGAACAACATTTGATTCAAGCTTTGTAATAATTGTTTAGATCGAATTAGGTTTTAAGTGTGCAGGATTAACTATGATAGTGACCAAGGCATAAACCAAAATGAAGTCCCGGAGTTAAGAACAAGATTTCATTGGGAGTTCGAGAGTTCGTCGGAAGTTCTGTCGGAATTGACCAAGAAGTCTAGGGGCTTGCCAAATAAGCTCATCGGAACTCACCAAGAAGATCGTCGTGAAGTCTAGGAGCTTGCTGGGAGTCCGCTGGAACACTACCGAGAGATCGTCGGAAGTTTGCCGGAAGATCGTTGGAAGCTCGCTGGAAGAAACCTAGACTTACCGGACTTATTTAGCTTAGTGTATGCCTTAAAATTCATATTTAACACATAATTGGGTTGAAATTAGGCCAACTTAATTAGCGGCCAATTGGGCCCAAGTTTGGGCTGTGTTGGACCAAGTGAAAAGGTCCAAATAATGACCCAACAAATGGAACCGTTGTGGCACAGTCTCCGAGACTGTGTCAAGTGGTGGTATTACCGGTCTGGGAGGTGGTACCACTCAGACATAGTCTCCGAGAGACTATAAGGTGGTGGTACCGCCAAACTGGGTGTTGGTACCAGCCAACGTCAGTGCTACAAGTGGTGGTACCACCCAACATAGGCGGTGGTACCGCCAGGACCCGAGAAACCCGGGATGAGACCTTTTTTGGCTCCAATTTTAAAGTCATTTGAGGTCTATAAATACCCCAGCTATTCTTGCATTGATTAGTAAGAATTGAGCACAAAATTGATTTAAAAAAAGAGGGAAAGAATATTTAAAAAATTAGAAAATTCTCTTAGGATTTAGGATCACTTCTCCCTAGTATTTAGAAGTTTGTCTAAAGGGAGAAGTGAGGTCTAAGAAAGAGAGGCTTGTAAGGGTTGTCTCCTAAACTTGTGAAAAGGAGAAAGAGAATAAAAGGGTAGTTGATCTTCGCTCGTTCAAAGAAGATCATTAACGGATGCCGGTGGCCTCGATAGAAGAGGAATAAGGAGTGGATGTAGGTCACGATGACCGAACTAGTATAAAATATAGTTTGCATTTCTGCTTTACTATTTGTATTTATTGCAAACTGCTATACTTCCTCATTACTTTAGCTGCATACTCTTACGAATGTGTTTCATTTTAATATCTTTCTGAAATCGATTTTAATCGTACGAAATTTTTTGAACCGATGTAATTTTATCCGCTGCACTAATATACACACCCCCCCTCACCCCCTCTTAGTGTCGACTTGATCCTAACAGTTGGTATCAGAGCTACGTCTTTCTCATTTGGTTTAACACCCTAGAGAAATGACTCTTTTCGGCTTTAAAGAGGGTCACTGTATCATTCGTTCTCCTATGTTCAATAGGATGGACTACACATATTGGAAAACTCGAATGAGAGTTTTCTTATTTTCCTTGGATTTAAATTTATAGAGTATTGTGTAAATTAACTTTCAAAAGTCTTCTCATTGAATGAACGATTTGAATGAGTTGGAGAAGAAAACTTTCTCTTTAAATGTCAAGGCTATTAATGCCTTGTTTTATGCTTTAGATAAAGATGAGTTCAATCAAGTGTCTATTTGTGAAACAGCTTTCAATATTTTTCACACTCTTGAAATCACACACGAAGGCACTAGTAGAGTTAAATATTCAAAGATTAATATTTTGATGCATGATTTTGAATTATTTCGAATAAAGCCAAGTGAAACTATTATTGACATGTACACCCATTTTTTGGATGTCATTAATAGTTTGAAATCTCTTGGTAAAAGTTTTTCAAATTTTAAACTTGTGAATAAAGTTTTATGTTCTCTTTCTAAAAATCGGGAATCAAAAGTAACTATCATACAAGAGGTAAAGACTTAAATAATATACCACTGAAAGAACTTATTGGGTCTTTAATGACCTATAAAATAACTTATATGGCACTTGACGAACTTGAGAACAACCTTCCAAAGAACATGAAGGATTTGACACTTAGAACAAATGAAGACCACTTGAGCGAAAACTCAAGTGATGATGACTTTGAACTCTTAACTATAAGGCTTAAAAAATTCATAAAATAAGAATCAAAGAATAAAAATGAACCTAAAAAAAAGAAGCTACAAAAGAAGAAGAAAACATTCAAGGTGGCTTGGGACGAATCGAGTTCATCCGAAGATGAAGAAAAAACTAACAAAGGCGATGTGGTAAACTATGCCTTAACGGCTTTCGACAACGAGGTAACCAAAACCCCTTTGCTTTATTTTGAAATTACTTGATACATTTCATGAGTTGTTTTTAAATCAATTTAGAAAAATTATATGTAAATTATTAATAAAAATAAAAATAAAAAAAATTGGGATCATGCTGTTAATTTTGAAAATGATAATGACAATTGCATGTTTTATGAAAATATAATAAAATGTCATATTTAAATATAATAATTAATCTTATGTATGTTTTTTAAAAAAATAATGTGTATCTAAATTGATGATTTTCGATTTTGATTGAAAATGCTTTATGAAATCATGTTTGTTGATTATGCTTAATGAATTTATATTTTAAAATTATGCATGATGATTATTGTGATTAATGACTTATCGATCTTTGCCATAATGAAAGTTCTTTTTCTTTTTTAAACATTGATGCATGTTTTGATTTGACATAAAAAATTTGGGCATGCTTGTAAGAAATCAAACTGCATAAATTGAGACAACTAAAAAGGGAATGCATTTTCAAAATTTCTCTATCACTCTCTTATCGATTTTTAAAAAAACTATTAATGAATCTATTTATATTTTGAATTTCTTGAAAGTGATTTTGATGATTTTGATTATTTGAATTTGAATAAGTTTTTACCTATATCATAATTTTGATTCCTCGGAATTATAGGTTGAAATCTTTTATGATTCAAGATGTCTTATTATGTGTTCTCATATCATTTAAGAGAAGATTTTTTTTATGAATCATGATTTTTTGAGTTATAACTTGAGATCTTTCATTAATATATAAATCATGATCTTGACAACTTGAGATTCTTATGAATCAAGATTGTTTAATATGTTTCTTTTTTTTGCTATCCAAAAGAATCATAATTTATCTCTTGATATTCATAATTTGTCTTTATGAATTGTATACCTCATCACCAAGTTAATTTTTCTCGATATATTTCGTGTGATAATTTGAAAATAATGTAATGGAAAAGTTTTGCACATTAAGGGAGATAGTTTTGTTAGCTTGGATAAATTGGTGTAAAACTTACTTAATATGCTTTCAAACACTTGCATTGTTGAATGATTCTCCTTTTTGCCTATGACAAAGGGGGAGAAAATAAATGATGCATGTTTGATACCAACAATCATGAAGCAATAAATGCTTAAAAACTTTAATTTAATATTTGGTATCATAAATGCTTTAGTATCATGCATAAGAGAAATGATGAATGTTTGGTATCATGATCAAAATGTTGATTTAATGCATAAAGTGATAAATGCTTAAAAATTTTAATTTCTTAATATCATGTATGATATGCTCATAGTGGTGATTGATTTATTTTTGGTATCATGCATGAAGCAATGATGAAAAGTAATGGTTTGAAGTTATGCATGCTATATATTGAAAACTTGAAACCATGTTTTGGTATCATGCATACCCAAGTAATATTGATTTGAAAATTTATTGATTTAGTATCATGCCCATCGTGATAATGATGATGACTTGGCATTTCTTACTAGAACACTTTATGGGTTAAGATTTATTTTCTTTATCCAAATCATGATCTTGATTTCTTGATATTTGATACATGAGAATTTTTTATGAATCAAGATCTTATTTTTGAACTCTCATGTTTCTTTTTGTTATTTACTAAAAGGGAAAAGAATTATAGCATTGTATTCTTCCCTTCTATTTGATAATGACATAGAGGGAGCAAATCTTGCTAGCTTGCTATCTTGCATTCTTTTTCAAAAACTTGTCAGCCTTTATACTTCAAAGAGAAGTAAAACTCGACAATTCGTTACCTGCGAAATGATGAAAATTTACTAAATTGTAAATTTTTGTTGATGACAAAGGGGGAGAAGGTATGATAATGATTTAAATCATGCATGATATGATGCACTTTGATATTTTGAAATTATGATTATATATGCAATACTCATGATTTTAGTATGATGTATTACATATGATGTGAAACATGATTGCTTTGACTTGAATTCAACTTGATTCTATTAATATGACATATTGATAGGGGGAGTTAAAGTTAACTCCATAATTAATTGGTTATCATCATCAAAAAGGGGGAGATTATTGAATCTCAGATTTTAATGATGAAACCAATTGATATTGTTTATGATTTGATCTACATTTTGAGTGACGCAGGAAGTTTCGATCAAGGAGAGACCATTAAAATTAGGAAGAATTATATTGGGCCGGAGTGGAACATGTCAGAAGATTGAACGTTAAGCCGGAGGGCCGGTCGATATATCGGCAAAAGGCTTCGGGCCATGGGTTCAGGCATCAGGCCAAGAAGAGTGAAAATTGCGCTAAGGAAATCGGAGTTATGGAGGTCAACTGGTCGATTGGGCAATAGGTCGCAAGAGAGGATGATGCGCCGAAGAATTGCACGAAGCATCGATGAACCAATGACATGTCGGACAACATTTGATTCAAGCTTTGTAATAATTGTCTAGATCGAAGTAGGTTTTAAATGTGCAGGATTAACTATGATAGCAATCAAGGCATAAAACAAAATGAAGTCCCAAAGTCAAGAACGAGATTTCGTTGGGAGTTCGAGAGTTCGTCGAAAGTCCGAACGTTCATCGGAAGTTCTATCGGAATTGACCGAGAAGTCCAGGAGCTTGCCAAAGAAGCTTATCAAAACTCACTAAGAAGATCATTGTGAAGTCTAGGAGCTTGCCGGGAGTCCGTTGGAACACTATCGAGAGATCATCGGAAGTTCGCCGGAAGTTCACCGAAAGAAACCTAGACTTATCGGACTTTTTTAGCTTAGTATATGCCTTAAAATTAATAGTTAACCATAATTGAGTTTGAATTGGGCCAACTCAATTAGGGGTCAATTGGGCCCAAGTTTCGACTATGTTGGGCTAAGTGAAAAGGCTCAAACAGTGACCCAACAGGTGGAACCATCGTGGCACAGTCTCCGAGACTGTGTCAGGCGGTAGTACTACCTAGATACAGTCTCCGAGAGACTGTCAGGCGGTGGTACCGCCTAGTGGCAAGGTGCCAGGCGGTGATACCGCCAAGACTTGGGAAACCTAGGATGAGACCTTTTTTGGCTCCAATTTTGAAATAATTTTGGGTCTATAAATACCCCAACTATTCTTGTATAGATTAGCAAGAATTGAGCACAAAATTGAGTTAAAAAAAGGGGGAAAGAATACTTCAAAATTTGAGAAACTCTCTTAAGATTTAGGATTATTTCTTCCTAGTATTTAGAAGTTTTTCTAAAGGGAGAAGTGAGGTCTAAGAAAGAGAGGCTTATAAGGGTTGTCTCTTAAACCCGTGAAAAGAAGAAAGAGTGTAAAAGGGTAGTTGATCTTCGCCCGATGAAAAAAGTTCGTTAGTGGATGCCCGTGGCCTCGACGGAAGATGAATCAAGAGTGAATGTAGGTCACGACGACCGAACTATTATAAAATCTAGTTTACATTTCTGCTTTGCTATTTACATTTATTGCAAACTGTTATATTTCCCTATTACTTAAGTTGCACAATCTTATGAACGTGTTTCATGTTAACATCTTTCTAAAATAGGTTTTAATCATATGAAGTTTTTTGAACTAACATAATTTTATCCGCTATACTAATTCACACACCGCCCCCCCCCCCCCCCCCCTCTTAGTGCTAACTCGATCCTAACATATTGATCTCTTAAGCTTAAGTGAATTTTAATATTAATTTAATTATTAAAAATTTTATTTTTGAATTAGCGTAATAGTTTTAATTTATTTAATTAGATATATCTATGTTCTTACAAGTATATGTGAAATTCTATAATGTAATTAGTTTTAAATTTAAGATCATGAATTTAAATTTTTATTTAATGGATTTGAGTCATTCTTTAATAATTTTAAATATTAAAATTTAATTTGATTAGAAGAGTCTAATTAGGGTCTGACTTGAGTTAGGTCAATCTATCAGATCAGATCGACTCAGCCCATGTGGTTATGCACGACCTAGCCCATGTGGCTAAGGACAACTTAGCTCGTGTGACTTGGCATGACTCAGCCCATTAGGCAAGGTACAATCCAACCACGTGGCCAGGCATTAGCCAGCTCATGCGGCTAGGTACGACCCAATCCATGTTGTCATATACGACCTCAACTCATGTGTCTAGGTACGGCTAACTCGCGAGCCATGCATGGCCTAGTTTAGTGGTAAGGCTCAGCCTAACTTATAAGTGAGGCTTAGCATAGTCCATGAAGTTAAGCCTACCTAACTATGCGATTGGAATTAGACACATCGTTGCTCATCTATCTAGCCCGTTGTACCTCAACTCAACCTATTACTTAGAACAGGCATGTGCAGCGCATGAGACCCGTCCAAGACTCAAGTGGGCTGGTTCAGTCTAGGCTAGCATTATACGATATAGTCTAATTTCTTTTCCCTTTATTGGTTTAAGCTCGTTAATTAACTAAATCAGACAGGTTTGATCGATTAAAGTCGGTTTAGGGTGATTATAAACTAACTTGACTAGTTCAAACCTACTTAACTTAATCAAGATCAATCAAATCTAAGTTAGACCATGATTCCAGATTTGTTCTATAAAGATTTGAGATTATTAGGATCAAGAGTAGGCACTAAGAGGGGGGGTGAATTAGTGCAACGATAAAATATCGTCGGTTTAAAAACTTTCGTATGATAAAAACTAATTTCGACGTAAACCGATTTCGAAAGTTTAATAACTTGGAAGCGTATGAAAGTGTAGTGACTAAGTAAAGTAGTTTGCAGTATGTAAATGACAAGAATAAAATGCAAACCAGAGAACACAATAATTTTAGAGTAGTTTGGTCAATGTGACCTACATCCACTTTTGGCGAACTCCTCCGACGAGATCACCGGCGTCCACTAGAGGCCTTCCTTCAATAGGCGAAGGCCAATCATCTTATACATCCCTCTTCTCCTTTTACCAGGTTTAGGAGACAACCCTTACAAGCACTCACTTACTCCTCTCTCAAACTAGTCTAACACTTAGAAGAGTGAGAGGAGATCACACAAGATTTTATCAGTGTTTCTTTCTTTTTAAACTCTTTGTGCTTGTGTGCTTTATCCAGGGATAAGAGGGGTATTTATAGGCTTCAAGTTGATTCAAACTTAGAACTTAAAACTTTCCCATCCTGGGTTCCCCGGGCACGGGCGGGTACTACCGCCTGTGTTGGGCGGTACCACCGCCCAGTGTCGGTCGACACTGACAATGTTCTAGGTGGTACCACCACCCAGGTTTGGTGGTACCATCGCTTGGGGGGCAGTGCTGGGTGGTACCACTACCCAGACTAGCAGTACCACCGCCTGGTACCCTACTAGGGGCGGTAAAACCGCCCAGACTGGCGGTATCACCGCCTGACACAGTCCCAAAGACTGTGCCACGACGGTGAGACTTCTTGCGGCACTATTTGGGTTTCTTATTGGACCCAACATAGTTCTTACATGGGCCTAGCTAGCCCCTAATTGGGTTGGCCCAAATCCAAGCCCAATTACGTGCTAACTACGAAATCCTAAGACATTTGCTAAGCAAAACAAGTCCCTATGTCTATTCTTCCGGTGAGCTTTCGACGAACTTTCGGCGAACTCCTGGACTTTACAATGATCTTCTTGGCAAATTCCGATGAGCTTCTCTGGCAAGCTCCGAGACTTCTCGGATGGTTCCTTTAGAACTTCCGACGAATGTCCGGACTTCCGACAAACTCTCGAATTCCCAATGTAATCATGTCCTTGACTCCGAGGCTTCATTTTGCTTCATGCCTTGCTATCGTAGTTAATCCTAAACATGTAAAAACACAATTCGATCTAGACAATTAATATTAATCATTAATCAAGTTGTCCGGCTTGTCATTGGTCCCTGACGCTTCGTCCGATTCTTCGGCGCATCGTCCTCTCTTGTAGCCTATTGCCCAATCGGCGAGTTGACTCCACAACTCTGATATCCTTAGCGTAATATCCACTCTTCTTAGCCCGATGCCCAAATCCATGGCTCGAAGCCTTCTGTCGATACGTCGACCGATCCACCGGCCCGACGTCCAATCTTCTGACATGTTCCTCTAGCTTAACATGATTTTTCCTACTTTAATTATCTCATTCTGATCGAAGCATCCTACATCACTCAAAATGCAGATTAAAATATAAATACATATCAATTGGTGTAATCATCAAAATACGACTTTCAACAATCTCTCCCTTTTTTATGATGATAACCAATCGACGACGGAGTTAACCTTAACTCCTGTAGTTTAAACAAACTTCCCCTATCAATATGTCTTATTGATAGAAACTCTTGGATTCAAAAATCCAAGCAAACATGTCATGATCAAATCATGCATGACATCAACATACTTCTCCCCCAACAAAAAGGAGAAGTTCCAACTATTATGTGTTTGAGATATAAATTCAAATCATTGCATGAAAAACATAATATCAAGTTTTATTATCATGCAATTTGAAGCTAAAAAATTTAGCAAGTATTACATCATGCTTAGACCATTCAAGCTATCAAGTTTTAGATATGAAAGTTTTACAACATACAAGCTAGCAAATTTAAAGATGTGCAAATTGGCATATTTGCTTTTCTTTGCGATGTGCAAGATAGCATTTCTTTATAATGTTCAAGATAGCAAGTTCTACATCATGCTAGCTAGCAAATTAGATATATTCAAGAAAGAAATTCTTGCTTCTTGAAATATGCAAGTTGCAAGCTAGCAAATTTTTGCTTTCTTTATAATGTTTGAGCTAGCAATTTTGCTTCCATTATAAAGTGCAAGTTAGCATGTTTTACATCTTGAGATATGTAAAATAGCACTTTTGGTATACAAATTTATAATATGCAAGCTATCAAATTTTGCACATAAAAAATTTAGCAAAATTTTACATCTTTTGAGATGTGCAAGATGGTCTATTTTGCCTCTTTTTGAAATGTGTAACTTGGCAAACATTGCTTCTCTTGAGATTTGCAAAATAGCACTTCTTGCTTCCTTTTTGAGATTAGCAAGCTAGCAAGTTTGCCTCTTTTCGAATTGTGCAAGCTGGCAAATTTACTTTCTAGCAAGTTTTGCTCCCCTTTTATCATTGTCAAAAAGAAGAGAAGACTCTTTACATCAATTTTTAAATTATGATAAAGGTAAATAGCATAGATGAAAATTTAAGTCATGAAAGTCAAAACAATTATTTTATCATAAATATTTCATCATTACATGCATCATTATCATACGTTAAAGTATTGCATGCATAATACCAAATCATCATTTATAATTACATCAATATTCCAATCATTATTTCAATCTACACATCATGAGAATAATAAATTTGCACTATAGACAATCTCATGTTTTATCATTCAAGCTAGCATATATTTTTGTTCTCTTTTGCAATGTGCGAGCTAACAATTTCATTTTTCTTTTATAATAGTGATTCAATCATATCATGTGATAAACAAATCATAATTACAAAGGAGTATTAAATCATAAAAAAAATTAATTTATGCATAAAATGTTCCAATCATCAAGGTACATTTTCTCAAATTGTGGGTATCGAAATATCAAGAGAAACAAACTTACGATTCATTTTGAAAATTATTCACTTTGATAAAACGAGAGAATCATGATTAACAATCTTGATTTACATAAAGTTTCAAAAACATAATTATCAAAATCATGAATACTAAAAGACCATGAACCATTCCCATAAATCTCCTTTTAAATAGAAAACAATCTTGAATCATTCAATAGAAAATTTAAATTATAATTGCAAAAAATCAAGATAAAACTCATTAAAATTCAAATCAATAAAATCATCAAAATCTCAACATTACTTTCAAAAGAGTCAAAAAGACACAAACAACTTTATCAATCTCTTAGTGAAAAATTGATAAGATAGAGAAAAATAAAAATTCTAGAAAAATACTTTTCTCTTTTTACTTGTTTCAATTCATGTGATTTGTTTCATATAAGCAGGCTCAAGTTTTTCGTATAAAAATAATGTATCATGGTTTAAAATCAAAAGATAAAATCTCATAATAAAAATCATCAAGATCAATAAATCACAAAAATCATCATGTATAACTTTAAAATCTCATGCATAAAATCATCAATCATGGTATCAAAACATTTAATATTTTCATTACATCATTATGCATCATTAAATACACAATCACCAAGACTTACACTATTTTATATGAGAATGCCTTTTTCATCAAAACATGCATCCTTTTTCAAAACCAAAATATCCACTTTCATTATCGTAAAAGTCAATAATCCATAAATTATAAGATTCATCATACATAATTTTAAATTATAAAACCATTAAGCATGATATCAAATCTTCATTACATTATTTCATCAAGCATGATTTCATAAAATATTTTTAATCAAATTTATTTTATTTATTTTATTAAGCATGTAATTTTTATTATCATTTTCGAAATTACTAGCATGATCCCAATTTTTCTATTTTTATTATATTTTTAAACATGTAATTTTCAAGAAAATTAATTCTAAACTAAATTTAAAAAAATGCATCATGAAAAGTATTATGTAATTTCGAAATAAATCAAAGGGGTTTCGATTACCTCACTGTTGAAAGCGGTTAAGGCGTAGTTTGTCACCTCGCCTTTGTTGATTTTCTCCCTATCTTTAGAGGAGCTCGATTCATCTCAATTTGTATTCTTCTTCTTGCGTTCAAAGCAAGTAGTTACGTTTTTTTTGTTTTTTAATTTTTGTTTCATTAGCTTTTTAAATTTCTTTGTAAGTTCAAGTTTACCATCACTTGAGCTTATGCTCGAGTGGTCTTCATATGTTCTATGTCTCAAATCCTTCCTGTTCTTTGGAAGGTGGTTCTCAAGTTCTTCACGTGCATTGCACATCATTTCATAGGCCATTAATGACCTGATATTCGAGAGGGAAATGGTTCAAATCTTTTGATTCTTGTAAAGCCGTTACTTTTGAATCCTAAGTTTTAGAAAGTGAGTGTAAAACTTTACTAACAAGTATAAAATTTGAAAAATATTTGCCAAGAGCTTTTAAACCATTGATGGCATCCGTAAAATGGGTGTACATGTCAACAATGGTTTCACTCGGCTTCATTCGAAAAAGCTCGAAATCATGTATTAAAAAATTAATTTTTGAATATTTAACTTTGCTAGTCCCTTCATGTGTGACTTCTAATATGTGCCAAATCTCGAAAGTCATTTCGTAATTAGAAACTCGATTAAACTTGTTATTGTCTAATGTACAAAATAGGGCATTCATAGCCTTTGCATTTAAAGAAAAAGCATCCTTCTCTAAATCATTACAATCGTTCATTGGAATAGAAGACCTTCGAAAACCAAATTCGACTATGTGCTATAAATCGAGCTTCAATGAAAGTAAGAAAACTCTCATTCAAGTTTTCCAATAAGTGTAGTCCGTCCTATTGAAAAAGGGAGGACGAATAAGAGAGTGACTCTTTTGGAAGCCGTAAAGAGCCATTTCTCTTGGGTGTTAAACCAATTGAGAAATCACGAGGCTCTGATACCAATTGTTAAGATCAAGAGTCGACACTAAGAGGGGGGGTGAATTAGTGCAGCGGTAAAATATCGTCGGTTTAAAAATTTTCGTAGGATAAAATTGATTTCGATGTAAACTAATTTCGATAGCTTAATAACTTAGAAGCATATGAAAGCGTAGTGACTAAGTAAAGTAGTTTATAGTATGTAAATGGCAAGAATAAAATACAAACCAGAGAACACAGCAATTTTAGAGTGGTTCGGTCAATGTGACCTACATCCACTTTCGGCGAACTCCTTCGACGAGATCACCGGCGTCCACTAGAGGCCTTCCTTCAATAGGCGAAAGCCAATCATCTTATACATCCCTCTTCTCCTTTTACCGGGTTTAGGAGACAACCCTTACAAACACTCACTTACTCCTCTCTCAAACTAGTCTAACACTTAGAAGAGGGAGAGGAGATCACATAAGATTTTAGTAGTGTTTCTTTCTTTTTAAACTCTCTGTGCTTGTGTGCTTTATCCAGGGATAAGAGGGGTATTTATAGGCTTCAAGTTGATTCAAACTTAGAACTTAAAACTTTCCCATCCTAGGTTCCCCTGGCACGGGCGGTACTACCGCCTGTGCTGGGTGGTACCACTGCCCAGTGTCAGTCGACACTAACAATGTTCTAGGTGGTACCACCACCCAGGTCTGGTGGTACCATCGCCTGGGGGGTAGTGCTGGGTGGTACCACTACCCAGAGTGGCAGTACCACCACCTGGCACCCTACTAGGGGTGGTACAACCGCCCAAACTGGCGGTATCACCGCCTGACACAATCCCGAAGACTGTGCCACGATGGTGAGACTTTTTGGGGCACTGTTTCGGCTTCTTATTGGGCCCAACACAGTTCTTACATGGGCCTAGCTAGCCCCTAATTGAGTTGGCCCAAATCTAAGCCCAATTATGTGCTAACTATGAAATCCTAAGACATTTACTAAGCAAAACAAGTCCCTATATCTATTCTTCCAGCAAGCTTCCAGCGAACTTTCAGCAAACTCCTGGACTTCACGATGATCTTCTTGGTGAGTTCCGATGAGCATCTTTGGCAAGCTTTGAGACTTCTTGGCTGGTTCCTCCAGAACTTCCGACGAACTTCCGACGAACGTCCAAACTTCCGACGAACTCTCGAACTCCCAACGTAATCGCGTCCTTGACTCTGAGACTTCATTTTGCTTCATGCCTTGCTATCATAGTTAATCCTGCACATGTAAAAACACACTTCGATCTAGACAATTAATACTAAGCATTAATCAAGTTGTCCGGCATGTTATTGGTCCCTCGATGCTTCGTCCGATTCTTCGACGCATTCTCCTCTCTTGCAGCCTATTGTCCAATCGGCCAGTTGACTCCACAACTCTGATATCCTTGGCTAATATATGCTCTTCTTGGCTCAAAGCCCAAATCTATGGCTCGAAACTTTCTATCGATATGTCGACCGATCCACCGGCCCGACGTCCGATCTTCTGACATGTTCCTCCGGCCCAACATGATTTTTCCTGCTTTAATTGTCTCATTCTGATCGAAGCATCCTGCGTCACTCAAAACGCTGATTAAAACATAAACACATATCAATTGGTTTCATCATCAAAATATGATTTTCAACAGAGGTTAGTTTCGTTAGTCATAATCAAATTGAGTTTGGTTTAAGTTAATTAAGCTATTCCAATTAGAGTTTTGGTTGATTGAGGACTATTAAGAGATTGATGTTTCATGCCTTTATGATTTGATGAATTTAAAGGATTTATCTGGAGATATCATTTGAAAATGATTATTAGTTTTCTATTTTTCTCAATTTTATGATATTGATATGATTGTTATCATGTAGTAGATATAACTATACTAGTAGTTCATATTGGAAGTGTAACATGTGAAAGGAGCTACGGGCCTATCACAGTGTGGAGCCACCAATGAACATAGTCTAATAGATTTACATCAAATATGGTCTCTCATAATATTTAATTGTATTGATTTCTTGATGCATACATGAGTGAATGGATGAGTATAAATAAATAATCATAGATGTTTTTGTATCCCTACCGAGGGCAAGTATGACGATTCCCTTCTGGGATTAGCGGGCTATCAGACGTGATGGTTAGACGGTTCCTCCATCCGTTGTTGGGAGGAACATGCCCCCACTTAGGCGGGTGAGGGATACGACTCCATCCGCTATTGAAAGTGCGATATGGATTATCTCCATCCGTTATTAGGAGGAATCCATCCCATGGAATATGCCTCTCCATCCGTTATTGGGAGAGTGCATCATCGGGTGATGTACGCCTTTGTTATTATGTATATATTGTATGTGGCTAATGCATGATTTTGTTTATTATGTAAGAAATTATCATCATTTTTCTTATGCATAAGTTTTATGATGAATCGATATATTATCATTTATTATTGAATTATTGATATTTATTTTTATTTTATGAATATTGAAGATTATTTTTATTTTTTTTTAGGTTCCTACCAGAATGTGTAGTTGCTGATATGTTTTTATCTTATATTTATTTTTAGAGTAATCTACTACTTTGTAATAGATCTGAAGCTTGAGTGAAAGAGACTTATGACTATACCAAGAAGATGTAGTCCTTTTTCTAATTAATAGAATATTTACTATTGTAAGGATAAGGATTTGAATTCAAAGATGAAAGAAAAAAAGAAAAAGAGGGAGTTTATTATGTAAATTATGAATAATAAATTACTGATTTATTATTCTTTTTATAAATCTGGGTCATGACACTTCTCCCCTTCTCCTCCTCAACCGACAAGTATAGAGATTTAGGCAACGACTTAAGGAGCATCTTCGCATCCTCTACCATGTGGATCACCGCCAGAGAGGAGGACGCTTGATTTCCTTCATCCTCTCTCACAGATCTGCAGGAATTCAAGGATATACGATCTCCCTAGGTAACACAACTATCTCATATGTGGTTTTTAATTTCACGGATTTTTCACACTAATCTTCGCACGACATTGAATATATTTTAGAAATTTTGAGATTTTTATTTTATGTTCTTTCGATGTGCTTGTGATGTCACCCTTATATTTTCCTACACCGCCTCCATCATATAGATGGGTATTTAGCATATTAGTCTGTTTGGTTATCTCGATGTCCCTCTCGAGCAACCTATGACTAGGATTATTTATAGTTTGTAATGAAAGATGAATCAACCTTATTATCATGATATCATCATGATTCGATTCTCATTGCATATATCCATGAATATCATAGTATATGCAACAGGCAACATAATATGAGAAAATATTAATAAATAATAATAAGCAAAAAATAGTGTCTATCGTGTCACACGTGTCCTCACTCACGTGATTGGCTTGCAAGGCACCCATGATTAGCACAATAGAGAAAATAGAGGAAGGAGGATTTTAGAAAGTTAAATGAACAGTTGCAAGTCTGCAAACAACTGCTCACCGATTGTCGAGCGCGAAGGCAAGTTCCTACTAAGTTAATATGCAAACTTGTGAAGATTGTTTAACACTCGATACTACCCTAAAGCCTCATCCCCTCTAGTGCCACCCGGGGGGTTCTAGGGTGCTGAGACGACTGATGCTTTATATATAATTACGGTCTACAGAAAATAGGGTGTGGCATAAAAAAATGAAACCATTTTAGGGTAATTTTGCCCAATTCTGTGAGTGGTCGCATTGTAGCACTATAACCTATTCGAGCTTATATTTTTATAAACAAAAATATATAAAACCAAGGCAAAATATATTGTTAAGCATCTATATAAGTATGCAAAAGTGACGAACGGTTCGTTGAGCGAAGTTGTTGCGGGTGTGCGACAACCATTCATGACACGTGCAATTGTGCAATAGGGTTAAGCAAATAAGCATGGGGGCACATGAAGGGCTGTAGAGCCAAGTGCGATGACATAATAGGGTTAGATGAATATGTGCAAGAGCACGCAAAGGGTTGCACAACAAGGTGCTGTGGTGCAATAAGGTTAGGCAAACAAGCACGGGAGCATACGAAAGGCCATAAGGCTAGGTGCAGTGGTGTGATAGGATCATGCGAATAGGCGCTGGGGCGCATAAAAGGCCACAGGGCTAGGTGCACTAGCATATGTCACTAATACCCCTATTGTACGGTGGCACAAGGGTCCAATCAATGCACGTTTAGAGCATGCGACTCCATCGATGAGCGAGAGAAATTGAGCGGATCATGATACAAGTGTACACACCATACCGCTTACAACAAAGATGAGTCATAGAAAAATGGCATGTTGATGTGTGGCCATTATATAAATCATGAAAGATTAAATCATGATCATAGTGATGATTCGTCTAATACTAGAGAACAAGGATGGTGCCGTGTGTCTTGGGCTGTGCCGATGATGCCAAATGTCCCACTTTACTCGAAGCATTTTGGAGTTAAACGGATGGTCAAATAGGTAGAACATTATCTTCACCTCCTATAAATACCCATCAACTACTTCAGTGATATTAGGAATGAGTCGGTACTAAGAGGGGAGGGGAGGGGAGGGGAGGGGGGTGGGGGGGGGGGGGGGGGGGGTGAATTAGTGCAACGAATAAAATTACGTCGGTTTGAAATTTTTTCATACGATAAAAATCGATCTTGGAAATACTTAACTTGAAAGCATACGGAAGTACAGTGAAAGTAAGAATTCCATTTACAATAAAATTAAATATCAAGAAATAACTACAAACCAAATTTTTATAGTGGTTCGGTCGTCGTGACCTACATCCACTCCGTTGATTCCTCTTCCGTCAAGGTTACCGACATCCACTAACGATCTTCTTTCAATGGGCGAAGATCAACTACCCTTTTACACCTTCTCCTTTTCACAGGTTTAGGAGACAACCTTTACACCCCTCTTTTATAAGGTTTCCCTTACACATCTCCCTTAGAACTCTCTCTAAGCTTTATGAGGAGGGAACTCAACTTTCTAATAGGGTTTACAATTTTAGCATCATAGAGTTTTGGTCAACTTTCTTGCATCTCCATACATGAATAGTTAGGGTATTTATAGACACCAAATGACTTCAAAACTTGGAGCCAAAATTTAAATCCCTAAAATTTTGGGGTACGGGCGGTACCACCGCCTGCACTAGGCGGTACCACTGCTTACAGCCTGACACTAGGTGATACCACCGCCTGACAATCTCTCGGAGACTGTCTCTGGGCAGTACCATCGACAGACTGGCGGTACCACCACTTGACGTAGTCTCAAAGACTGTGTCACGATGGTTCCACTTGTTGGGTCATTGTTTGGGCCTTTCACTTGGCCCAAAATAGCCCAAATTTAGGCCCAATTGACCCCTAATTGAGTTAGTCTAATTATATTCTAAATCAACTCAATTAGACTTTAAACTAACTCAATCTATACATAATCGATTACAAGCGAATCCTATGCTGTCCGGCATGTCATTGGTTTTTCCGACGCTTCGTTCGATCTTTCGGTGTATCTTCCTCTCCTTTGGCATATTACCTAATCAACATGTTGTCTTCTCACAACTTTTGATATCCTTGGCGCAATGTCCGATCTTCTTGGCCCAATGTCTGAATTCACAGACCGAAGCCTTCTACCGACACGTCGACCGATCCTTCGGCTCGACATCCAATCTTCTGACATGTTTGCTCTGACCCAACGTCTGATTCCTCCTGATTTAATCGATTTACCTTTTTTTATCAAAGCTAATCCTACGTTACTTAAACGCACATCAGATAAACACTATTAATTGGTTTCATCATCAAAATCCAAGATTCAACAATCTCTTCCTTTTTGATGATGACAACCAATTAATGATGGAGTTAACCTTAACTCCCCCTATCAATATGCATATGTAAGATGAACTTTGAATTCAAAATAAATTTAAGTCAAAGCAAATTTAATCATGAATATGTGCAACACGTCATCATAAAATCATGCATAATCAAATTTTCAATACATCATTCCATGCATGATTGTCATCATAACTTCTCCCCTTTTGTCATCAACAAAAAAAAGTGCAACTAGTAAATTTTTAGACATAATTTTAAATCATTACATAATAAACATAATCTCAAGTTTTATTATCATGCAAGTTAGTAATGTTTTTTCTTCTCTTTTGAGAAGTGTAATTTTTGCTTCTTTTGTAATGTTTGAACTAACAATTTTTGCTTCCTTTGCAAAGTGCAAGCTAGCAAAATTTAACATCATTTTACAACATACAAGCTAGCAATGATTTTGAGTTTTACAAGTTTGTAAATTTTGCTAGATATGCAAGTTAGCATGTTTGCTTTTCTTTACGATGTTCAAACTAGCAAGTTTTTCTATCTTTGAAATGTGCAAGCCAACAAATTTATCTCCCCCTTTGTCATTGTCAAAAAGAAGGGAAGAATATAATTTTATAATTCTTTTTTCTTTACATCAATTTTCACATCATGACAAAGATAAATTATCATTCTTAATTCAATATGTTTGTGCATCAATATAGTTTTAAATTAAAACATGCACAATTTCAAAACCTTACATTTCATCCTTGATGCATGATAAAAATAAATCAATCATCACTATGGCATATCATACATGATACTCAAGCATTCATGTGATATATCAATTTGGGCATAAGATGTTAAGACTTTAAAATTTTTGCATTTATCACTTCATGCATTAAATCAACAATTTGATCATGATACCAAATATTCATCATTTATTTTCTCTCCCTTTGCCATCAATGAAAGGAGAACCATTCAACAATGCAAATATTTGAAAGCATGTCAAGTAAGTTTTACACCAATTTATCCAAGCTAGCAAAAATGAGACATTAAACAAAAACTTTGCATGATAAATGAGAAGCTAGCATTTTTGCTTAAGAGCTTTTTGGTTCTTTTTAAGATAGTGCAAGTTTCTTTCTTTGTTTGTCATAAAAAGATAAGAAGAAGACAAGAAGAGTAAGAGAGAAATTCATTCAAGAACCAATCATAATATTACATGCAACATCATAAATATTTCAAATCATCATGGTATCAAAATATTCTCTTTAATAAAATGTAAGAAATCATTCGGGAATAAAATGTGAGGGATCTTGATTCATATAAAGAAACTATCAAGTTTTGATTCCGAGAGTTCAAGATCGATGATATAGATAAAGATTTTTCTATAGCAAATAGAGTCATGGGAGAACACATAAAAGATCTCGATTCATGTATAATAATTCTCATGATTCATTTAGTAAATCTTCTCTTTAAATAAAATACCAAGAAAAATCATAGGAGTTAAAAGAAGAGATCTTGATTAAAACAATCTTAGGTAATTCCAAGAAATCAAGATCATGATTTGGATAAAACTCATTCAAATTCAAATCATCATATTATCAAAATTACTTCCAAGAGATTCAAAATATGGCATAAATAACTTCATCAATCTCTTAGTGAAAAATTGATAAGATGGAGAAAAAGAAATTTTCAATGATGCATTCTCATTTTAGTTGTTTCAATTCATGTGATTGATTTCATATAAGCATGCCCAATTTTTTATGCCAAAAAGAAAACATGCATCAACCTAAAAAGAACTTTCATTATGTCAAAGATCGATAATCCATAAATCACAAGAATCATCATGCATAATTTTAAAATATAAACTCATTAAACACGATATCAAACCTCTTAACATTTTCATGAAAACATCAAGCATGGTTTCCTTGAACATGAGGCATCTTCAATCAAAATCGAAAAGCAATACGAAAATCAACATGATTACATGTACATAAAATTATAATTAGATCTAACATTTTGTTCCTTTATCATAAAACATGCAATTTTCATGATCATTTTTAAAATAACTAGAAAAAGAAGCATGATATATTTTTTACAATTTTTTTATTTTTTATTTACTAACTAATTTAAAAAAAACTCATGAAAAAGTATCAAATAATTTCAAAATAAAGTAAATGAGTTTCGTTTGAGTTGTTTGCCTCATCGTCGAGAGTCACTAAAATGAAGTTCGTCACTCCGTCTTCATCAATTTGCTCCTCGTCTTCTGATGCACTCATTTCATCCCAAGTCACCTTTAGTATCATCTTCTTTTTTTTAAGTTCATTTTAAATTTTTAATTATTATTTAATAAATCTTTTAAATTTTATAGTGAGAAGTTCAAGTTCATCATCACTTAAGCTTTTACTCGAGTGGTCTTCATTTGTTGTAAGTGAAAAATCCTTCCTATTTTTTGGAAGATAGTTCTCATGTTTATCATATTCATCATATATCATACAACTCATTTCATAAGTCATTAAGGACCTGATAAGTTCTTCGAGAGGAAAATTATTCAAATTCTTTTATTATTG
Source organism: Musa acuminata AAA Group (assembly GCF_036884655.1). Classification (NCBI taxonomy): domain Eukaryota; kingdom Viridiplantae; phylum Streptophyta; class Magnoliopsida; order Zingiberales; family Musaceae; genus Musa; species Musa acuminata. Next base: position 15,665,605 of record NC_088336.1, on the reverse strand, counting down.
TATTGTTGTTATTTTCAAATCCCAATTTTTAGAAAGTGATCGTAAAACTTTACTAACAAGTTCAAAATTCAAAAAACTTTTACCAAAGGCTTTTAGACTATTGACGATATCCATAAAACGGGTGTATATGTCTCCAATAATCTCACTTGGTTTCATACAAAATAATTCAAAATCACGCATCAAAATATTTATTTTAGAGTATTTGACTCTATTAGTGCCTTCGTGTGTGATTTTGAGTATGTGCCAAATGTCAAAAGCCATTTCAAAAGTAGAAACTCGATTGAATTTATTTTTATTTAAAGCGCAAAATAGAGCATTCATAACTCTAGCATTTAAAGAAAATATTTTCTTCTCCAAATCATTACATTCGTTCATTAGAGTAGAAGACTTTTGAAAACCACTTTCGATAATATTTCATAAATTTAAATCCAAGGAAAGCAAGAAAACTCTCATTTGAGTTTTCCAATAAGTGTAGTCCGTCCTATTGAACATAGGAGGACGAACAATAGAAAAACCCTCTTGAAAGCCAAAAAGAACCATTTCTCTTGGGTGTTAAACCAAATGAGAAAAATCGTGGCTCTAATACCAACTATTAGGAATGAGTCGGCACTAAGAGGGGGGGGGTGAATTAGTGCAGCGGATAAAATTACATCGGTTTGAAATTTCTTCATATAATAAAAACCGATCTCGGAAATACTTAACTTAAAAGTATGCAGAAGTGTAGTAAAAGTAAGAATTTCATTTGCAATAAAGGTAAATAGCAAGAAATAAATGCAAACTAAATTTTTATAGTGGTTCGATCGTCGTGACCTATATCCACTCCGCCAATTCCTCTTCCGTCAAGGCTACCGACATCTACTAATGATCTTCATTCAATAGGCAAAGATCAACTACCCTTTTACACCTTCTCTTTTTCACAGGTTTAGGAGACAATCTTTACACCCCTCTTTTATAAGGTTTCCCTTACACAGCTCCCTTAGAACTCTCTCTAAGCTTTAGGAGGAGGGAACTCAACTTTCTAATAGGGTTTTGCTCAACTTTCTTGCTTCTCCATATAGGAATACTTGAGGTATTTATAGACCCCAAATAACTTCAAAACTTGGAGCCAAAATTTAAATCCCCGAAATTTCTAGGTACGGGTCATACCACCTAGAAGACTGTGTCTGGGCGGTACCACCACCTGCAGCCTAATACTAGGCGGTACCACCACCTAAAAGACTATGTCTAGGTGGTACCACTGCCTGACATAATCTCAGAGACTGTGCCACGATGGTTCCACTCGTTGGGTCACTGGTTTGGGCCTTTCACTTGGCTTAAAACGGTCCAAACTTTGGCCCAATTGGCCTCTAATTGAGTTGGTATAATTATATTCTAAATCAACTCAATTAGACTATAAACTAACTCGATCTGGATATAATCGATTACAAGCGAATCCTATGTTATCTGGCATATCATTGGTTCTTCCGGCGATTCGTCTGATCCTTTGACGCATCGTCCTCTCCTTCGACATATTGCTCAATCAGCATGTTGTCTTCTTGCAAGTTCTGATCTCCTTGGCGCAATGTCTGATCTTCTTAGCCCGATGCTCGAATTCACGGACCGAAGCCTTCTGCTGATACGTCGACCGATTCTCCAGCTCGACGTCTAATTCTTTGACATGTTTGCTCCGGCCCAACGTCTGATTCCTCCTACTTTAATCGACTTGCCTCTTCTGATCGAAGCTAATCCTGCATCACTTAAACGCACATCAGATAAATACTATCAATTGGTTTCATCATTAAAATTCGAGATTCAACAAGTGATTTCTTACCTACACTTGCAATCGAAGACTTTACAAACGAACTCCCAAAGTATCCTAGCAATCTACCTTAAAAGGTCTATGATGTCTTCCTAAGCTTCCTCCTCCAACACACTAGACTCAGGATATGATATCATCCTCATCACCTCTCTTAGTGTTCATAACAAAGATTAAAAGTCGAGTTGGCTCCTCAACCCACCCCCCGCGTCCACCCCACAAGCAAAAGTGAATCCATTGTATCATATATCTTTTGCCACCTAGTGCAAAGTCCTTCAACTCAAACTTCACAACGAAAGCTTCTAACCTAAATATTCTCTAGGAGATCTATTATATTTCGATCAAGTTTGAGCTAGTGCCTATTTGGTCGGGTGACCAACCTTATGCATCATGTCAGGTGTTTTGCATTAACACAAATACATTTTTATTGAAATTTTCAACTGTTAGAAGTTCTCAACTGCCCATATTGTGCTAAATTTCTAACACTTTCTCGTGATGTCTGTCGATAAGTGTGTGAAAACATATATTTTATCATCGGTAAGTGTGTGAAAACATATATTTTATCATCGCTAACCCATTTATTTGCCAGCTATATAATCTATGCTTTAGAGAATCTACATACTTCCTCTGTGCCCAACCTGGTTATCAAGATAAGAGTGCTCTGAACTCCTGTAAAGGTTGAAAAGGAAGATTTTTTATATTGTATTAGACACCGGATAATCAATTTCGATTTTACGCGAATTAACGACGGGATGGTCGGCAAGTGAGGCCACCACTTGCAATCGGTGCTTAATGCATTCGTCTGTGGCCAATCGTATATATCGACAGTGAGACTTATCTAGAAATGAAGTGCGGGAGACTGCACAAGAAGTCATCCTCAATAATGCAGCACAAATCACAACCACCGAAGTCTGACTTCTGTCCACCACTTCCGGTAATGCGTCCTAATGTGTGGTCAAGAAAAACTGCAAGTGGACCAAAATATATAGCCCACAAAGCAGTAACGCAAACACACACAAAGCTTCTGATCTAACGATGGCATTGCTTCGCCATCTGCTCCTCCTCTCCCTCTTGCTTCCTTTCTCCTCCTCTGACGACTCCATCGGCTATTACTGCGACAAGAGCTTCAATGGCGGCCATATCCAGGCGGACATCAACGGCGTGCTGTCGGATCTTGTTGCGAAGGCCTCCGTTGGAGGCTTTGCCACCTCGTCCAATGGCAAAGGTGGCAGTGCAATCTACGGCCTTGCACAATGCAGAGGAGATGTCAGCTCGGAGGACTGCTCGACGTGCCTCAAGGACGCCGCAAAGGCGCTCCCGGAGGCCTGTCCGAGCCAAGCCGACGCGCGGATCTGGTATGACTACTGCTTCCTTCGCTACGACGACGAGAATTTCATCGGGCAATCCGACTCCGGCTACGCCATCATTCTCTACAACGTGGAGAACGCGACGGATCCGGATGCCTTCGACAAAAAGGTGGGCGAGGCGATGAGGACGGCGAGGGCACAGGCGGTGGCGCCGGGAAGCGGAGGGCTGGGGAGGGTGAAGACCAAGTTCTCGCCCTACATCACTATCTACGGCCTGGCGCAGTGCACCCGCGACATCCAGACGCTGGCGTGCGCCCAGTGCTTGTCGTCGGCCGTGGAGAACTTCGCTAACTACTGCGTCCACCGGAAGGGCTGCCGCGTGCTCTACAGCAGTTGCATGGTGCGCTACGAGATCTATCCCTTCTTCTTCCCTGTTGACCCTGGCAGCAGCAGCATGAGCAAAGTTGGCAGCTACTTCACGGCCATCTTGTCACCATAGGAGCCTCTATTAATGCTGTGCACTGAGGTGAATTATGAAGCTGTGACCCTGCGCATCAATGTTTTTCTATTAACTAATAAATGAATATATAGCATATATTAACTATACAATTTCGATATCTATTTTTTTATGGATACGCATCTCAATTCCGATTAATGAAAACATAATTTCGATTTAAGCGAATCGAGTGCATAAGAACAAAATAATTTATAGGCACCCCACCCACATATTGACTCGAAGAGTTAAGCACGTTAAAGCGGGAAGACAACCTGCACCATAAAGGAAGCGTTTAATAACTGTGGGAAACAGGACAGACAGGGCCCAACAATGAGGTCAGCAAGTCGGGCCCAGTTGCGGGACCCGCGGACAGTAACCACTGGGATGGTCCCTGTACGTGGTTGCATGCTGCGCAGTTGGCAGGTGGGCTCCACTCAACGTGGCCTCGTCGCGCTTGTTTTGCCGGGACACCCCGCGAAATGCCAGACAAATTTTAAGCCGTCCGATTCGGCCGGCCTGACGGCGGAGATCGTTCAGAACATTCCAGTGAAATGCCAGACAAATCTGAAGCCGTCCGATTGAGCCGGCCTGACGGCGGAGATCGTTCAGAACATTCCAGAACCCAAGCTTCCCCGAGCACATCGTTTTATGCTCTCCGCTCCTCTCAAACATCGTAGTGGCGGATCCGAGCTTTTCCTTGCAGCTTCGACGTTCTTCCGCCCCTTGATTTCGTCGTCGATCTCCGTTCCAACCCTCCATGGCCGGAAAGGGCGAGGGTCCGGCGATCGGGATCGATCTCGGCACCACCTACTCCTGCGTCGGCGTGTGGCAGCACGATCGGGTCGAGATCATCGCCAACGACCAGGGTAACCGCACCACCCCCTCCTATGTCGCCTTCACCGACACCGAGCGCCTCATCGGCGACGCCGCCAAGAACCAGGTCGCCATGAACCCAACCAACACCGTTTTCGGTAAACTCTCCTTCAGATCCATTGTTGATGCTTGCTACGAGAGTTGTTATCGTTCAGATATTGCGTTTTCTTATGAGTTCCTGTTTTAACTTGGGAGATCTGTTCTTGTACAGCAGATCTCTTGTTGCATTGCGCAGTAGCTGTCGCTCCTTATATTTTAATCAATTATGATGCAGATCTGTCACTATTAGTGTCTAATTTTGTTAGAATATGTTTGATCTGCTGAGATCTGAGTAGTTTGTTGTTTATATTTGTTGTCGCACTTCGTTTGTCTACGATTTTCTTCAGGGCTGGCGATTGCTCTTAGCATAGTTTATCATGGATATGTTATTATCCCTGTTGCTCTGTGTCAACATAAATCATAAGTGACGAAAACAAAGCCCTAGAAACTCAGCTTCCATTTAATGCGTATTTGTTTTGCTTATCTTTTCACTGTTTTATCGATATGTGACCCTACAATGGTGGCATCTCTGTGTTCCTGACTAGATTTATATCTCAATTGGCACAGCGATAGTGGGTGTAGTACTTAATTATCTCATGCATAATCCCAAAAGATGTGCAAGTAAAATTTGATATCAAGTGATAACCTGGATGAAGAATGAAAACAGTGTTGGACTTTAATTTCGTAGTTGTTGCCATTTGGTCATTTTTTATACAAGGATTTGTCATTTTGCCCAGTGATTTTCCTAGCTCCACTTGGATTTGGCATTCCAGATGACATTTGTTTTTTGTCTATGAATTAATGTTTTTTGAATTACCACAAATACTTTGTGATTTGTTGGATCTGATTAATTAGTAATAAGATGGTAGGCCTTGAGGCAATGGTGAAGTTGCTGCATGGTCACCTGAGCATGCTGATCATGGAAACAGAAGCTATCTAAGGCTGTAGCTCTGATCCTTTTCTGAGACCTAGTGGCAAGAGACCTCTCTTAATGCTAGACATGACCCTGGTTCGGTTCAACCCAAAACCAAACCAGCTTGGCGGTTCGTCGGTTTGTTCGTTTTTGGTTCCCATCTTTAGGGGACTGGAATTGGCGGTTCCAAATTTTTTTTAAAAAATTACTGTTTTAAATTATTTTTAATTAAAAATTAAAAGTAAAAAAAAAAAGAAATGGAGATTTGAATCAGAGTTGCAACCATCGGAACCAGAACTGAAACTGGAATGGGAAACAGGCCCTATGCTGTTCGGTTTCGTTACCAAAATTTCTGAATTTGAACCGTCAGTTCCGGTTAGTCAGGTCTACTTAATACTGTGTTCTTAGTCTATCTTGTCCCCTGGTTTACTTGCATGCCATACTTGTAGAGATCATGCCACATTCTGTGACCATTGCCTTTTCATCAAATGAAATATTTGCTTTATTACTATTTTTTTTCAGGATGTACTAATTATTGTGTACTTTATATGTCTTTCAGATGCAAAGCGTCTTATCGGAAGGCGATACAGTGATGCTTCTGTCCAAAGCGATATCAAGCTCTGGCCCTTTAAGGTTGTTCCTGGTCCTGGTGACAAGCCCATGATAATTGTTCAGTACAGGGGGGAGGACAAACAGTTTTCTGCGGAAGAGATTTCTTCTATGGTCTTGATAAAAATGAAAGAAATCGCCGAAGCCTACCTGGGTTCCACCATAAAGAATGCCGTTGTTACTGTTCCTGCTTACTTTAATGACTCCCAGCGCCAGGCAACCAAAGACGCTGGTGTCATTGCTGGTCTTAATGTAATGAGGATTATCAACGAGCCAACAGCTGCTGCTATTGCCTATGGTCTCGACAAGAAGGCTAGTAGTGTTGGGGAGAAGAATGTCCTCATCTTTGACCTTGGTGGTGGCACTTTTGATGTCTCTCTTCTGACCATTGAAGAGGGTATTTTTGAGGTGAAGGCTACCGCTGGTGACACCCACCTCGGCGGTGAGGATTTTGACAATCGTATGGTCAACCATTTTGTCCAGGAATTCAAGAGAAAGAACAAGAAAGATATAAGTGGAAACCCTAGGGCTCTCAGGAGGTTGAGGACAGCATGCGAAAGAGCTAAGAGGACCTTGTCTTCCACTGCTCAAACTACAATCGAGATTGATTCCTTGTACGAGGGCATTGATTTCTACTCCACCATTACTAGAGCGAGGTTTGAAGAGCTTAACATGGACCTGTTCAGGAAGTGCATGGAACCTGTCGAGAAGTGCCTGAGGGATGCAAAGATGGACAAGAGCAGTGTCCACGATGTTGTCCTTGTTGGTGGGTCCACGAGAATTCCAAAGGTTCAGCAACTCTTGCAGGACTTCTTCAATGGGAAGGAGTTGTGCAAAAGTATTAATCCGGATGAGGCCGTTGCTTATGGTGCTGCTGTTCAGGCTGCCATACTCAGTGGGGAGGGCAATGAGAAGGTGCAGGACCTGCTTCTTTTGGATGTCACACCGCTCTCTCTTGGTCTGGAGACAGCTGGAGGAGTAATGACTGTTTTAATCCCGAGGAACACCACTATCCCTACAAAGAAGGAGCAGGTCTTCTCGACGTATTCTGATAACCAGCCTGGTGTCTTGATCCAGGTTTACGAGGGTGAGAGGACTAGGACGAGAGATAACAATCTCCTAGGCAAATTTGAGCTCTCTGGTATTCCACCTGCTCCAAGGGGTGTTCCTCAGATCACAGTTTGCTTTGACATTGATGCCAATGGTATCTTGAACGTGTCTGCCGAGGACAAGACTACCGGGCAGAAGAATAAGATTACCATCACCAACGACAAAGGTAGGCTGAGCAAGGAGGAGATTGAAAACATGGTTCAAGAAGCAGAGAAGTACAAGGCAGAGGATGAGGAGCACAAGAAGAAGGTCGAGGCCAAGAATGCTTTGGAAAACTATGCGTACAACATGAGAAACACCATCAAGGATGACAAGATTGCTTCTAAGCTGGCTGCTGCCGATAGAAAGAAGATCGAGGATGCAATCGAACAGGCCATTCAGTGGCTCGATGGCAACCAGTTGGCAGAGGCAGACGAGTTTGAGGACAAAATGAAGGAGCTTGAGAGCATTTGCAATCCGATCATTGCTAAGATGTACCAGGGGGCTGGCGCAGACATGGCTGGTGAAATGGACGATGACGTTCCTGCTGCTGGTGGCAGCGGTGCCGGGCCAAAGATTGAAGAGGTTGACTAAGTATTATCACCTGGTGTTCCTGGTTTGGTTTGATTTCCTATGTAGGTCTACTTGCCTTGGTACGATGAGCTATGCACTTTAATTTCTTGTTTGCATGTACTTATATTATGCTGTTATGGTCATTTTGCTTCTGACGTTGGCTTCTCTCTAACCTAACTTCTATTTGTGGGGTTTCTTTGAGTCAGATCAGGCGTATTTTGGCTAGTGCATTCTAGGGAATACTTTATCTTCTATTTCACTAAGAGGTGGCAACCCATTGATACCTCTGACGTCATTCAAGAGAATCAAACTGTCAATCATATCCTCTGTGATTCCTGATGCTGCAATGAGATCACCAAATGCCCGATTCGGACCTGCCATTTAGTAAATTCAACAGCAGGTCAGCAGTAAAATACCGTTGCATAGTTGGTGAGAAATGCAAAGTGTTCGATCAATGTCTCCTTATAAGCACGGGACTCTTCTCTTATTTGTTTCATCTGTCTCAACTCTAAAAAGCACTAAGATATGAAGATCTCACTCACATATGTATAGAGATGAAAATGCAGCTACAGTTGAAGGGTGGATGTGAGTTTGTTAAGTAATTTTCCAAAGGATTGTAAGAATATATGCTTGAGATATTGTAGCTCTTACATATTTTTTTGAAAAGGAAGTGAAAATTTTGTTCAAGTTCTTCAGAAAGAACCAGTTTTTCAAAGTAAATATCGGTGGAAGAGATGGAACGAAGTGAGAGCAAGAAACTAATTAGGATAATATTCCAATTCTTGCAAGAAGAAATTTTGAATCTTTCCCCTAAGGTCACAACAAAGAAATTACTGGTCTACATCCAAGCGTTGGCTATCGAGGTCCGCATAGATAAATAAAGTAGAATGATCAAATTCAGATATCATGTTTGGAAACCGTGACTGTCATGTTCATGTTGAAGTATACCGAATAACATAACATACGACAAGAACAGGGAAAACTATATTCACCTAAATGCATCATATTATTACGGAAACGTTGATCTATCCAAACTATATAAGAAGATCCTTGCTTGGGTCGTGTTCTGTTCTATCATCCCTTACCTTTCAGAGTAGCTAATAGCTCTTCCTCTTTCCTCTCCGGCTTCTTCTGCTCATCGGTCCTCGTCTTATCGGGATCCTCAACATCATTCTCTTCACTTTATCGGGATCGAGACTCCGTAGTGAACTTTCAGTCGCTGTCATCTCCATTGCGTCGATGACATGAGAGTGTCTAATTTACTACAATCTGATCATATGAACCTTGATTATGATATGGTATTTTTTTCAGCCAATAATGATGCCTCATAATCTTCAACTCAGCCCACTCAAATATGACAACTCATCAGCATATTCTCTACATAAAATTAAAGCTGTTTCAAGGTACTTTTCTTCGTGACAAAGAATGCATTAAAGAAGTTGGTTAGCAGCTGTGAACATTTCTTCATGATCAAGGAATGCATCAAAGGAGTTGGTTAACAGTTGTAAATACTTAATTTCGAAATTTCCTATGCATGAAGGGTTGTTTCATGCATTAGTATTTATTTTGGTGTTTAGGACATAGAAAGAACTTTAGAAACTGATGATATTTTGTAGAAGCTCTCTTGGAGTTCTCACTTAAACTCTGTATCTCTTGGATGCTTCATTGAGTGGTGAGTCTTTTATTTTCAATTCTGTATCCTTGTTTAATTTCCTTAGGGTGGTGAACTTTCTGTATCCCTTTGTGATTTTGAATTGGGTAGTAAGCTATTTTTCGATTTTATTGAGTTCATACATTTTCCATCCGAAAAAACTGTACTATCGATTTTCTTACGAGTTCTATTCTACTTTACCCTCATTCTGCATCACGCCGGTATCAGTTTGGTATTAGAGCTAAAGGCTAGAGATCATTGCAAGGTGGAATGGAAAAGATATAGTTGGTGAAGGTAGAGACCATGAAGATGATGCTGAGTTGTTGAGGCTGCAGCTACGAAGATTGCTGCGTAGTCTACAAAAAAAAAAAATGAAATAATCGAAGAACTTTAAAGTAGACAAAACCAGCATGAAAATGATGTCCATGAATATACTTCTAATAAAGATACACCTCCTCTTCTAAGGGAGTCGAGAAGATGTCTGACAAGAAATAGAGTCCAAGACGAGTTGCAGAATAAATATAACCCCAGATTAGAGATTCTAGAGTTTGAAGGTAAAATAAATATTGATGACTTTATCGATTGGCTTAATACAGTAGAAAGAATTTTTTTATTTTCATGAACCACTAGAACAAAAGAAGATTAAACTTGTGGCACTAAAACTTAGACGGAATTCATCTTTTTGTGGGAAAATATAAAAAAACAAAGAGAACGTGAGGGGAAGAGTAAGATCATGACATGGGAAAAAATAAAAAGGGAGCTGAAGAGAAAATATTTACTTGACAATTATCGGCAAGAGATCTTTCTCAAAATCCATGATTTTAAACAAAAAGATCTTAGTGTGGAAGAGTACATTGCAAAATTCAATAACCTAATGTTAAAAGGAGAGCTTGTGGAACCAGAAGAGCAACCATTGCAAGATTCTTAGGAGGTCTGAAGTATGAGATTGCTAAAGTTGTTCAACTGTAGTCATATTGGTCTTTAAATGATGTGAGCAAGCTGGTATTAAAAGTTGAAAAGCAACAGAAGTTTGAAAAGAGTTCTCGGTACAACTCAAAAAAAGGCTATATAAAAGGAGGAAGTTACAAGCCTACTATCCAAAGTAAGATGATATCGAAGGTGCAAGAAAAAGGTGAAGAATCTGCTGGCAGCAAAAAAACACCTAATTCTTCTACCCCAAGTAGCCGAAAATGCTTCAAATATCATGGTTTTGGGCATATTTCTTCAGATTGTCCAAATAGGAGGATTGTAACTTTGGTTGAAGATTATAGTGATGGAGGAGAAGATTAAGCTGACGACGAACTGAAATACGATAATGATGAGGAAGAGATTACTTATGCAAATCATGGTTTATCTATTATATTGCAACGTGACTTACAAGTGTCTTATGTGGTCGAGGATGAAAGTTGGGTGAGAAAAAAAGTGTTTCACGCTAAATGCACTTCTCTTGGCAATGTGTGCTTGGTTATCATCAACAGCGACAGTTTTGAGAATGTGGTATCTTTAGAGATAGTGCAAAACCTAAAGTTGAATATAATCCCTCATCCATATCTGTATCAATTATGTTGGTTGCAAAAAGGAAATGACATCAAAGTAACTAAAAGATGTTTAGTTTCATTTTCTATTGGCAAATATTATAAAGACGAAGTATGGTGTGACGTTACTCCTATGGATGCTTGTCATTTGCTGTTAGGAAGACCTTGGCATTATGATAGAAGGGTGTTGTATGACGGCTATAAATATACTTATTCTTTTAAGATGAATGAAAAAAGATTGTCTTAGCTCCATTACAATCTTCCGAAATCGGTGCACCAAAAAATGAAGTTAGTGCTTTTATGTTTTATGATAAATCCAAATGTGAATTAGACAAGGGTGGTTATGTTTTGGCTCTAATGGTAGTAGAGGAGAACAAACAATATAAGGAGACACCGACAATCATGAAATCAATCCTAGAGGAATTTCAAGATGTTATATCAAAAGAGATTCCGCATGGCATTCCATCTTTTAGAGACATCCAACATCATATTGATTTTATTCCGGGGATAGTTCTACCTAATAAGGCAATGTACAGAATGAGTCCCAAGGACCATGAAGAACTTTAAAGGCAAGTTGATGAATTGGTGAAAATGGGGTTAATTCAGGAGAGCATGAGTCCTTGTGTGGTTCTAACCTTGTTGGTGCCCAAGAAAGATGGTTCTTGAAGAATGTGTGTGGACAATTGTACTATCAACAAAATCACAATGGATTATCATTTTCCCATTCCAATATTAGATAATTTACTTGATCAATTATGTGGTGCTTCTATTTTCTCTAAAATTGATTTAAGGAGTGGCTATCACCAAATAAGAATGAGGCCTGGAGATGAGTGGAAAATAGCATTTAAAACTAGAGAAGGCTTATATGAATGGTTGGTTATGTCATTTGGGCTATCTAATGCTCCTAACACTTTCATAAGATTTATGAATCATATACTTAAGTCATGCATTGGAATATTTGTTATAGTTTACTTTGATGATATATTGGTACATAGTAAGAGCGAAGAAGAGCATATAAATCATTTGAAAGAGATTTTTCTTATTTTGAGGCAGCAAAAGCTTTATGCTAGTCTAAATAAGTGTGATTTTTTTACTTTTAGTGTTGTATTTTTGGGGTATGTTGTCTCAAAAGATGAAATCATGATAGATCAAAGTAAGGTAGAAGTTATTCTCAAATGGCCAACACCTGCTTCATTGCATGATGTAAGGAGTTTCCATGGCTTAACTTCTTTTTACAGAAGATTCATCAAGAGTTTTAGCTCTATTGTCGCTCCAATCACCGAATGTTTAAAATATGATAAATTCAAATAGACTAATGAGACTAATGATGCTTTTGAGCTTTTAAAAAGAAAGGTGACAAAAGCTCCTATCTTAGTTCTACCAAATTTTAACAATATGTTTGAGATTGAATGTGATGCATCTAATGTGAGAATTGGTGCTGTTTTGAGTCAAGACGGAAAGCCGATTGCATTTTTTAGTGAGAAGCTAAATGATACAAGAAAGAAATATTCTACCTATGATAAGGAGTTATATGCCATATATTGAGCTGTATCTCATTGGAGTCAGTACCTTCTTGCCAAGTCATTTGTGCTATATTCAGATTATGAAGCATTAAAGTTTATAAATCACCAACACAAGCTAAACAAGAGGCATGCAGCTTGGGTGGAGTTTTTACAATCTTATAAATTTATAATTAAGCACAAATCTAGTTTTCAAAATGTGATTGCTGACGCATTGAGCAGAAAACATTCTTTATTATCAGTAATGGAAGTCAAAGTTATTGGATTTGAGACGTTTAAAGATCTCCATGAGAATGATATGGATTTCGGCTCAATATGGTTGAATTGTAAATCATGTTTCTTTTAATAATTTTTTATCCTTGATGGTTTTCTTTTTCGAGCTAATGTTTTATGTGTTCCATCTTGTTCTTTGAGACAAGTAATTCTAGCTGAAGCTCATGGTAGTATTTTGGGTGGACATTTTGGTAGAGATATGAAAAGACATGTAAAGCAATTCCGAGTGTGTCATTTGGCAAAAACAATAAGTAAAAATTCATGATTATATACTCCATTGTTTGTGCCAAATGCTTCATGGGAGGAAGTGAGTCTTGATTTCATTTTGGGACTGTCAAAAACTCAAAGAAACAAGGATTCTATCATGATTGTTGTTGACAGATTTTCAAAAATATCCCACTTTGTTCTTTGCAATAAATCGAATGATGCATCTCATATTGCTGATTTGTATTTTAAGGAGATTGTTAAATTATATGATATTCCAAGAACTATGGTGTATGATCAAGATTCAAAATTTATTAGTCATTTTTGAAGAACTCTTTAGAGGAAGCTAGGTACTTCTTTGAATTTCAACAGCTCGCATCATCCACAAACTAATGGGCAAACTGAGGTAACGTACAGAAGCTTGAAAATTTTGCTTAGAAGCTATATTGGCAAGAATATTAAGCAGTGGGATCTCATTCTTCCATAATTTGAATTTGCCTACAATCGTTCTATCCATCATAGTATCGGTAAGAGTCCTTTTGAGGTCGTTTATGGTACTAATCCTACTAGTCCTTTGGACTTAATCCCTCATTCTATAACAAAGTAATTTAGTAGAGATGATGATGAAAGAGCTAAGCAGATAAAGAAGCTGCATGAGGGTGTGAAAGCAACCATTGAGAAGCAAAATAAGAGATACATGCATGCTACCAACAAACACAGAAAACATGTGGAGTTTAATGTAGGTGATTTTGTCTGGATTCATCTAAGGAAGGAGAGGTTTCCACCAAGCAAATTTGAAAAACTAAAACCAAAGGCTGATGGTCCATTCAAGGTGCTTAAGAGAATTGGCAAAAATGCTTATGAGATTGAGCTACCTGAAGATTACGGAGTATTCCTAACATTTAATGTGACTGATTTAACTCCTTTTTATAATCATGTTGATGAATCAAACAAGGACTTGAGGATAAGTCTTTTTCAACCGGGGGAGATTGACACGGGAGTGTCTAATCTACTACAATTTGATTATATGAACTTTGATTATAATATGATATTTTTTTCAGCCAACAATGATGCCTCATAATCTTCAACTCAGCCCACTCAAATATGATAGCTCATCAGCATATTCCCTGCACAAAGTTAAAGCTGTTTCAAGGTGCTTTTCTTAATGATAAAGAAATATATTAAAGGAGTTGGTTAGTAGCTGTTAACATTTCTTCATGACCAAAGAATGCATTAAAGGAGTTGGTTAGCAATTGTAAACACTTAATTTCAAAACTTCCTATGCATGAAGAGTTGTTTCATGTACTAGTATTTATTTTGATGTTTAGGACTTAAAAAAAACTTTAAAAACTGATGATATTTTGCAGAAACTCTTTTGGAGTTCTCATTTAAACTCTGTATCTCTTGGATGCTTCCTTGAGTTGTGAGTTTTTTGTTTTCAATTCTGTATCCTTATTTAATTTCCTTAGGGTGGTGAACTTTCTGTATCCCTTTGTGATTTTGAATTGGGTGGTGAATTATTTTTCAATTTTATTGAGTTCGTACATTTTCTATCCGAAAAAACTGTACTATCGATTTTCTTTCAAGTTCTATTCTACTTTACTCCTATTCTGCATCACGTCAGTATCAGTCAATCGCTAGAAAAGAGTCAAAGAGATCGAAAAAATAAGGTGAAATTAGCATCAGAGGGAAGACGACGAGGATGAAAGGGAGGCAGAGATCGAATGGGAGGAGTGGACTGAGAGAGGCAGGAATGGGAGGAGGCTAGGGTTAGGATTAGGAAGCGACGGGAAGTCGAAGGGAGACGAAGCTGGAGAGCATCTTTTGCGCTGAATAGGGTTTTTAAGCGTTTCGAGCTCAACCCTCGAGCCACCATATTTCTGCGAGGCACATATTGGGCCCGGATGCAGGCCACCATTCGTGATGGGCCGATATATCCCTTCCGGCCCAATAATTAACCTAGCTAAATCCGTGGTAGTGGACGGGACCTCATCCCCCATCGGCCGTCCACGTGGACAATCAAGGCAACCCGAAGCATCACGTTCCGATCCCTTTTCGAAGTCTTCGCCACGTCACAGAGCCCGACATGAGTCCACCATTTCACACATTAAAAATACTTAAAAGCAACCCAATTTATTACTATATCTGCTGCCCTCTTCGCCTTCCTCTGCACAACCAATTTCCATCCCACCGCCTCAACAATGGCCGCCGCCGGAGGCCTTCTCACCGCTCTAGCGAGCCCCACAAAGCTCCTCCTTGCCCTCTTCCTTGTTCTCCACCTCGTCCCTTTCTCCTCCATCACGGCCGCCGCTGCCATTTCCATCGGCGTCAACTACGGTGCCTACGCCAACAACCTCCCCCCGCCGGCCCAAGTCGCCGCCTTCCTCAAGGACCGTACCTTCATCGACCGCGTCAAGCTTTTCGACGCCAACCCCGACATGATCCGCGCCTTCGCTGGCACCGGCATCTCCCTGATGATCACCGTCCCCAATGGGGACATCGCCTCCCTCGCCTCCCGCTCGTCCGCCCCTTCCCCCGCCGCCTCCGCTTGGGTCGCCTCCCATGTCGCTCCCTTCTACCCCGCCACCAACATCTCCCTCGTCGCCGTCGGTAACGAGGTCCTCGCCACCGCCGATCGCAACCTTATCGCCCACCTCGTACCGGCTATGCGCTCGCTCTACGCAGCCCTCTCGGCCGCCGGCTTTCACCAGATCCGGGTTTCCACCCCCCACTCTCTCGGCATCCTCTCCACCTCCGAACCGCCCTCCATCGGCCGCTTCCGCCGTGGCTATGACCGCGCCATTTTCGCCCCGATGCTCGACTTCCACCGCCGCACGCGCACCCCGTTCGTGGTGAACCCCTACCCCTACTTCGGCTACACGGCGCGCACCCTCAACTACGCCCTGTTCCGGCCCAACTCGGGGGTGTTCGACCCTGCCACAGGGGTGAACTACACCAACATGTTCGTGGCGCAGCTGGACGCGGTGCACGCCGCGATGCGTCGGCTTGGTTACGGCGACGTGGAGATCGCCGTGGGGGAGACGGGTTGGCCGTCGGCTGGGGAGCCAGGGCAGCTCGGGGTGAGCGTGGAGGACGCCATCTCCTACAACATGAACTTGATACGCTTGGTGAACTCCGGCAATGGGACGCCGATGATGCCGGACCGGCGGTTCGAGACGTACGTCTTCGCGCTGTTCAACGAGAACCTGAAGCCGGGACCGACGGCGGAGCGCCACTTCGGGCTTTTCAACGCCGACTTCTCGGCGGTCTACGACGTCGGCCTAATGCGCGGCCAGGTGAGCCCCCTCTTGCCTTTCATCCCTCCTTGTTAGTCCTCGTTTCCTACTTACTTACGATCTTGCCACTCAAATTCGATATATATATATATATATATATATATATATATATATATATATATATATATATATATATATATCGATCCCCGTGGGGGCAATGCTAAGTAGCACGGCTATGTCAGCCACCTTACAAACTAGTGGTGTAGGCAAAAACGCGTAGGCATTCTTGCCGTGTAACGTGTAATTGTCTTTGTGGGAAGCTTTCGTGGGCGACTCGTCCTCGTCTGTCGAGAGAGTTGCATGAACATCTTGCCATTTTGTGGTGACCGATGGTTTCCTTCTGCCCCTTCTCTTTATCTGTACCTCGTCTTTTGAACTTGAACCACGTCTTGTTTCCTGCTCTGAATCTAATCCACAATGCCTGAGAAATCCACGGATGTGGCAGACCAACATCATCTACATCTTGTGTGTGTGTTTCAAGACTGGCATTGTTCTTTCATTTACGTCTACATGCCGTATGCTTTCAAGATGTTACACTTTGATAGGACGATTCCTTGTGTTGTTTCCTGTGATCTTCGTTGTGACGGCCATCATTGTTCTTAAGTCGTCAGCTGTCCGTCTTTTATTTCGACTTGCCTTGTCGTCCATCGAGTAAGTGTATGGATTTGGACCCCTACAAAACGGCGTGTTCTTCACACCTGTCAGAGTGGAGGCCAATCCGTGAAGCATTCATGGCTTTGCTTGAGAATTTACCTTTCTTTTACTGCTACTTTCCGTAGCATGGTTGGACATTCGAAGCGTGCAATTGACGATAGTGGCGCTTTTACAGGCGCCGGCGCCCGCTGGTGGATCGGGGAGGAGGTGGTGCGTGGCGAAGGCGGACGCGAGCGCCGCGGCGCTGCAGGCCAACATCGACTATGCGTGCGGCAGCGGCGGGGCGAACTGCAGGCCCATACAAGACGGCGGCGCGTGTTTCTACCCCAACACGCCGTTGTCCCACGCCTCCTACGCCATGAACGCCTACTACCAAGCCGCCGGGCGCCACGACTTCGACTGCGACTTTGGCCACACCGGCGTCCTCACCTCCACTGACCCCAGTAAGTATTCGTGCCCATTTTGCTATTTCTTTCTCCTTCGTCTGAACTGGCAGTGCTGATCTTTACTTTATTGGTTGTGGCAGGTCGTGGGAACTGCAAGTATCAGTGACAAGTTACGGTGCTTACATGCTAGCCAGCAACTCCTACCTTTAATCTATAGCTATCAGGCATCATTGCAGGGATATTTATGTTTACTGGTCATCGCAGTTGTAATCTACTTCGTGCATCAGATTTTGAGATACTACCAGTTGTCCACCACAGATTACACACGTCGATGGTTTAATGCGGGCTTGGGATCGTACGACGATTACATACTACCGGTCGTTCGTTGCCTGTTCTTTGGAGCCAGGCTTTAATCGGACGGCCGCTTTGCGCTTTAATTCTACCGCCCAATCGATCACTGGCTTTCATCCGAGAGAAAGGCGATGAGCTGTTTCCGTCTTTTCGTCCTCGTCGTGTTGTAGCCTCAAGTAGATCGGACGGTCGGTCTTTGTTCGCTTTAATTGTCCCGCCCAGTTGATCGCGGACGCTCATCCGTCAAAAGCGCTACTTCCATTTTCGTAATCCTCGACTTGCCATCGCCTCTTCCTCCTCTTTTTCGGTGGTGCGGTGGCCTCTCGCGGTTGTCGTGGATACAAGCGCTCATATCCAATCTCCGGACGCAAGAGAAGAGCTTTTGGATAAGCCAGGAAGGAAGGTCTTCGTCGGCGGCAACTGGAAATACGTAATCATTGCTTATACCACTAAAACGTTCTTAGTCGATCGGTTATTGCGTGCACCTTTCTTCTTCTTCTTCTTCTTCTTCTTCTTCTTCTTCTTCTGCAGATCCCAATGATTGTTGTCGATCACCAACTTGAAATATCAGATCCCACCGATCCTCGTGATTTATAGGTATTTTTGATGACCTAAATCGTAATATTTCGTTTCTCGTTTTTTGATTTATCTTCCGAGCCATTTAATCGTCTAATTCGGGGCAAACGAAACGACGACGGAACCAGTGGCATTGCTGCCACTGCAACTATATTTTTGTAGAATAGTAATACATTCCATGTGATTCATTTGATATTTTCTCATCTTGGTATTGTGTTACCACTCCTGAATCCGTTTCAATCGATGAAGTAGAAGAAGGGTTCTCTGCCAATAGCCCCTTGCCATAAAATAATAAGGGAAGTTCAATGAATGTTCTCCTGAGTAGAAGAAAAAGAAACGATTTTGATAGATATCAACCAATACTAATCACCTCCTGCAACTTCGGCGGTCATGAAAACCTTATGTATCCGAGTAGTATTCATTTCGGTTTGGTAGCCCTAAACAGGATGGAGCCTCTGTATAGCAAAGTAGGATGGAGCCTCTGTAGCAGGTGTCATACTGTCTTTGAATTGTTCTATCTATCTTACACTTACAGAGCAGATTTTAGACTGGACAAATATAGTTTGTGGCTCATGAGCCAGTCTAGCAATTGGAGCTGGAAAAGTTGCTGCTCCAGTGCAGGCTCAGGAGGTAAGTTCATGGACACGACTCTATGTCACCTGTAAAGTTTCCGTAGATGGAAATCAATGATAGAGATGCATGTCTTGGAAAATGAATAGTTGCAGAGCATGTAATCATCTTAATCGATGTGTTTTCCTTGGAGATCATGTTGATGTATGGTGTTCTATTAGCATTTGCCGACTGCAAATCATAAATTCCACAGTCATCAATCAAATTTGTCTGGTCCATATGTGGCCCAAAATAGTTTGGCATGCTATTTATCAAGTTGATTCGGAAAAATATCATATATATATATAAGACCTTTTAATTTGGTGTTGGATAATTCTTTTGGTTATTTGAATACCCAGATTTGTTGCTAGGTGATTATGCTGGACATTGCATATTGATCCTGAACAGTATCAGTTTGTTCTTCCATACTTGTGTATACTTGTCACAGGAATGAGATGGCTTAAGCTTCGTCAACTTGAGATCACCATACCAAGATGATCATGTTGGTGTTGCTCAGCTCGGCGTTGATTGTCAACTCCAGGTTCTTATAAAGAAAATATGCTGATCACCATAGTCCATAACGTATGGCAAGAAAAGCATGCATTATATCTTTATTGAAGCTATATGCTTTGTGTAATTGTCACATCTAGTCTTCATACAAGTACACTGCTCCTTTTTCTAGACATGAAATTGGCATGTATAATGCTCATAGTTGGTATTTCAGCCCCTACCTGGTGGCACTGATTGTGTTTGGCATTGACAAAGTAGTACAGGGGCATGCCGACACATTATTAAGATGACACAGTGCTTATGCCAGACAGCATTCCTTTATGTAATTAGCTCCATTGATTCTCAAGTCCACTCTGAATTAAGGAAGTGAGTTCAGATAAATGCGAGTGCTGAAGTTGCAGAATCAAACAGGGCATATGTGGAGGTAAATCTTTATCATCATTTGTATTGCCTTTTATTATATTCTCGGCCATCATTGTCACTATCTGGAAGCATGAAAGTGAGTTTGTTTCTCTGGATTGTATAATGCGGATGCAATTCATAATTTAGATGTCTCTCTTCTCATTGTTTGTTCTATGATGGTTCGATTTACACTAAATTCGACCTATATTTGCAGTGACCTTGACAGAGACTTCATTTCCTGTTTTCCTTGTAAACCAGTTTGTGGGAGGCTCACAAACAAGTCTGCATGTCTAAACATGAATCGTAATTGGATATCGTCTCCTCCCCTTCATTGAAACCTTGCTAAGATTCGAGCTCTTTGGCTTTGACAGGAAGACCTCGAGATCGGGATATCGCCCCACCTTATCTCAACACCACGTCGTTTGAAAGGGGCGGTGCATGGTGTTCCGATGACGACAAATTCCAAGAAAATTTATGTCGGCAGACGGCGAGCCAAGGGAGTCAACCGTGGCTGCTTGCGTCGGCCGCCGAACTGCTGCAGTAACATGAAGGGAAGGGTTCTCTCTGTCGTGTGGACAGAGCTCGGCCTCTGAAGAAAGTCCAACCTCCCTCGGGTGGTTATCTGCAGGCACCTGCCCACCATTTCTATTATTCATGCATTCAACCTCCGGAAGTCTTCATCGTTCTCAGGTACCCACTTTGTCTCGACATAAATGATTCATCACAAAGGACTCGGGCATCTTTCTGCTGAAAGATGATAAAAATGATATATTCATGTCAATTCGGCATCGGATAAAGCTCAAATCTTTGTCTTCAGTGCTCTGTTGCTGCATGATCAGGACTGCCAATGCAGACAACATGGTGGATGCAATGATCAATCAGGACGTGGTCATCTGGTAAGTGGGAAGCTGCTCTTAATTATGCTAGCCTTAATTACCTTCACATCATGCAATCTTCAGGTCATTCTCACAAGGTGGGCCTGATTAATGGATTCATTTAAGGCGACACAGCTTTAGGCAAAGCCACTGCTGCCGGTAATATTCCTCTTTCTGTCTGTCTGACCACCGGACCGGAGTTGAATTACTTGTTGAACATCATTGCATCTTGAGAATCAAATTTTCAAGAAAATAGATGGTTCTTTAAGCTGATTCCTTCTTGATAACTCCTTCATGTCATAAGCATCGTTCCAATATTTTAAGGAATATTCTTCTGTGCAGCTGAAGGATCCATATGGTTGTGCTCCATGTGTTGTAGAGTCCAAATCTATCCGATATATTGATCGTATAGTTTCCTTAGATCACCAGAATTTAGTTGCATGCTAAATTCTGCTTGGTGGAATATGGATTGGTATTGATAAATGAATTCGGTAGTTCCCACACAAATAAGCTTTTATGGCTACTCACCGATGCACTCCAATAATACGAAAATATATATTATCACCGTTAAAACAACTACATAAACTATAATTAATTTGTCGACGAGTAGGTCGTATCACTGATTATATTACTATTGCTTCAAGATGTGGAAATGGCCCGGAAGGAAATGTCATTGTCCTACACACATTTATATTGCACCATTAGATCAGCTCCATGAGAAATTATTATTCCTCATCCATTTATATTGATTTCTTATAACTGAGTCATTTAGAATAATTATTATTTTATTTTATAAAAATATTTGGATGAATTCTTAGAAAAAACACTTTTAGAGAGTTGTTGATCGCATAAAAAGATCATTTTGCTTTCGTAATATTAAAAAATTCTTTTTCGACTCTTAGTCTTAGTCACGTCTAGTCACTCGATTCATCGACTCTTGCCTACTCATTGAAAGTTATCATAGTTGATTGTAGCTCTCATGCAAAGTAGAAGACAGAAGGATCTCTCTTTTTTTGACATGATGGTTGTACAATGGTCATAGTCGATCTCTTTTTTTTTATATCATCGTTGACATGATGATTGTACAATGGTCATAGTCGACCTCTCTTTTTTTACACGAGGGTCATGATTGATCATGACGAGGATCAACAAACAGGGTGTCAAGCATAAAGCGACCATGCGCATAACAAAAGAGACGATCAATCAAGCAAAGATATGAGTATAGTAAATATGGTGGAGGACAACCGTCCACATAGTTGAAATAATTATTTTAAAAAATAAAAGTATTATATGAGAAATTTTCTAACTTAAAGATATTTTACCGAGGAAAAAATCCAAAGTTAAAAGTGTTTTTTCATAAATTCATCCAAAATCTTTTACACTCAAATCCCAACTTTGACCACATAAAATATAGAAATAAAATCAGAAGTGCCTCATAATTATAATAATATAAATAATAATATAATAACAATAATTTGTATTGTTTGACTGATTGCTAGTTGCGTCCCACGGCCCTCTGTCAGTTTACTGACCTGTTTCGTCGCTGCCTCGAAGTCAACGGTAACGAAGGTCTTCAAGAAAAGAGTAATAAAAGAGCCACCTTTCACGTTCCCCTTCCCTGGCCTTTTATGACGTCCTTTTATGACGTCCCCTTCCCTGGCCATTCGATCCAAGCTCGCTCCTTTTCGCTGTCGATATGTTCTTCCATCTGGAGTTCCGGCGAGCTGGATCGGAGGGGGCATCTGATTCCTGTTGTTTTTGATACAAGAGAGAAGAAAAGGGTGTTTCATCGGCGGACCCGGTGGTTACTCCCTCGCTGATTTGGCCTCAGTAAATTCTACTTCCTGGATTGCTAATTTGAGGAGCGAGAGGGAGAGGAAGCCGATCCCTGTCGTCTCGGTTCGGGAATTCTTCTATGGGTAATTGCTGGGGTGCGAAGGTCAAGGCGGAGAGCCATTCCCATGTTGTCTTCGCTTCAGGTACTGGAAATTTCATCTTTTTAGCAAACTTTTTAGTTCGACCAGAGCTCCAGAACAAGTGTGGGAGTGGAAAGTTTTGGACTTTAGAGCGCTTTCAATAGGATTTGGATTCTTTGAGTTGTTAACGGTGAGCTCTACGGGGCCGCTTTAAGCTGGATACGATGAGTTCTGAGTGGATTAAGTGGAAAGTTAGGGTTCTTTGTTCGACGCTGAGCCAATCTAGTGAATCAAGGATTATTTGATGATAGATTTTGGTAGGTTAGAGAAGCAACGTTTCTCTTCCAATTTTAGACTGAAGTTGTTTGCTTCTCACGGTGTGAAGTTGGGTTCAGTTCTATGCTTTCATGAATCAAATTTGCGGGTTTGACAGATTTTCCAATCGTGCTGTTGCCAAAGTCAATGCCAAACTCGGCAATCATATTACTCGATTAAATTCATTGGCTGATTGTGAATGTGATATGGAATTTCTTGTGAATCTTACATATCATTGTGTTTGGATTGCTAGTAGGGAACTCTAAACATGGCAAGAGGAAGGGAAATGTGTCAAGTGGTTCTAGCAGCAGGATGTCTGCCTCCTTCATGCCTCTAACCCCACGGAGCGAGGGTGAGATCTTGTCGTCGTCCAATCTGAAGAGCTTCATCTTCAATGAACTCAGAATTGCCACCAGAAACTTCCGGCCAGACAGTGTGTTGGGAGAGGGAGGCTTTGGTTCAGTGTTCAAGGGATGGATTGATGAGCACACATTTGCAGCAGTCAAGCCTGGGACCGGATTAGTTATCGCCGTGAAGAAACTCAACCAGGACGGCTTCCAGGGTCATCGGGAGTGGCTGGTGAGTATCAATTCCTGGAAGGTTTGACTTTGATGCTTTTACTTTTTGAATATTCTATAGCTTAAGAGCAACTTCTTTAAATCTTGTAGACAGAGGTCAATTACCTGAGCCAGCTGTCTCATCCTAACCTCGTGAAGCTTATCGGATACTGCCTGGAGGATGAACAAAGGCTTCTTGTGTATGAGTTTATGCCTCGCGGAAGCTTGGAGAATCATCTCTTCAGGAGTAAGTTATCTGTGGTGGTCTACACACCCTGCATTTGATATTCATTATACTAGATGCATTCTTCATGCCTAATGAAGATTGTCTATTTTGATGGTGATGCAGGGAGTTCATACTATCAGGCACTCTCTTGGAATCTCCGAATGAAGATTGCGCTCGGAGCTGCTAAAGGACTCGCTTTTCTTCATAGCGACAAGGCGAAAGTCATTTATCGTGATTTTAAAGCTTCCAATGTGCTTCTTGATTCAGTATATAATCATTTTGCCTTCTGTTTCTTTCCGATGGACATGCATTCGATTTGAGAATTAATCTTCTGGCCCTATATGCAGAACTATAACGCAAAGCTTTCGGATTTTGGATTGGCAAAGGATGGTCCCTCTGACGATAAAAGCCATGTCTCTACAAGGGTCATGGGCACATATGGATATGCTGCTCCCGAGTACCTTGCAACAGGTAATTTGGCTGAATAATCTTTCTCCCGTGGCATGGAATACTTTTTGCTTATCATCTGTCTGTTGAAAATATTTACATATCTCCCTCATCTGCTTAGCATTCTTGTCGGACTAATTTCCATCACTTTGTTTATTTTTCAATGATTGTAGGATCAATGAAGCTAATTAATTGTATTCTCTTTGTCTACTTCCTCGGATAGTTATCTTGTGTAGTTGATTAGTCAGGAATTGCTTCATTTGCTGTCATCGCTGCTACTTTGCCATTCCTATCCCACATTAATGGGCTAAATATTTCTAATTATGAATGCCTTTTACATTTAAGAATTCAATTCTTTGGGGTTATCTCTTTTGCAAAGAGCAATCTTTCAAATTCCACATAAGTTAATGATTAAATAGAAGCTGCCAACCGATGACTGGACTTGAGATTAAATATGAAATTAGAACCTCGGGATTTTTTTCTAATTTATCGACAAAGTCAAATGGTAGATTGAAACTTGAACTATCAAATGATGTTTGAGTTTTCGTTACATGGATGTTTTTATCATTTTTGTGAAAGATTTCCATCTGCATTGTGTAAGTTGGTAGCATGTAAACTAAGCCTACTAAGCCTTGATACTTGCTGACTCATTCATTCATATCCTAATTTTCACAGGTCATTTGACTTGCAAGAGTGATGTTTATAGTTTTGGTGTCGTTCTTCTTGAGATGTTGACCGGGCAGCGTGCCATTGACAAGAAACGCCCTGTCACAGAGCACAATCTAGTGGAGTGGGCAAAGCTTTATCTCACAAGCAAGCGAAAGACCATCCGCATCTTAGATTCCAGATTGCAAGGGCAGTACTCACCGGCAGGAGCCCAGAAAGCGGCTGCTCTCGCACTCCAGTGCCTGTCCATGCAAGCAAAGCAAAGGCCACCCATGGATCAAGTGGTGACTGCATTAGAACAGCTTCAGGACGCTAAAGACATCAGCAATAACCCTCAGACGACTGATCCAAAGTCAGCCAACGGCCATCCACGTTTGCCTCTTCGGAGAAGTTCACAGAGAGTTGGAGATGGAAAGGTTGCTCATCCAAGACCCTTAGCTTCCCCTTCTCTAGACTAGTCAAGTGTAGCTATCAAGGAGGAGTAGCAAGCTATGTATCTGTTTCATATGTTGTTGTGCATAGATTCTTGTTATTGCTCTCATGTTTTCAGTGTCAAAATGGGGGATTGGAATAAAATGCATCATTCTCTCCTTCGAGGCTATAAAGTTGACCTTAGGGAGTTGGGATCACCTTCATGCTCTTCTTCCAAAGGTCAAATGTTGTGTTCTTCAGCATATTAATCCCTTCATTGTTTCTAATTGCATTGCCATGCTGAGAAAACCAGCATGCTTCATTATCATGTTCTCATATAACAAAATAACTGATATATTAATATGTTGGACTCAACTATTGATTCAAAATATATAATCTGAGTTAACGACAATAGACATATCAACTCTTTATAATCGTCTCTCGCTTAAGGCTTGATGTAACAGTTAAGTTAATGATGATTGCAAAGTAAAATCAATCCCGTACATGTGAAACCTTTTTTTAATGATAGTTTCACATTATAATATGTCTTTGTGTGAAGTATAGTCCTTTCATACTCGAACCCCTTCCTATGCCCAATATTATTTTATAGTATGAATTATTGGCTAAGATGCTTAAGTTCAATTGAATATATTCATTATCATATACATTCTTTCTTTAATTAATTAATATGACCAATAATTTCTTTTGGATTATTTCCTAAAAAATACTCTATTACTCAAGAAGTATCTCTTTTTTTGTTTTCTCCAAATAATATCTATAATTTAAAAATACTCAAAATATCCCTCAAAAGTTTTTTCGGTAAATTGTTTCCCCATTTTTTAAAATCAGTTTTCAACCATTATAGTGTTTTCATTTGGATCGTTTATAGTACTTTTCAATAACATTTATAATATTTTATTGATATATTAAAAACAATATTAACGTTATTGAAAAATACTACAAATGACATCATATCAATTGTCATTATTATAGATTATTAAAATATTATATTTTTAGATTTATAGTTAGTTTAATTGAGATTAAAAATCTACCTAGATCATTATTTATAGATTATTAAAATATTATGTATACTTTATCGGGTCGGGTATCTGGGATCCGATCCGTTTGCAGCCTTCTGCCCCAGCAAAAAAGGCTGCTCTTGGAACGTGGCAGCGCGACTCGAAATTTGAACGGCAAACCGACTCGAAGAGGGAGAGAGGAGCCAAAACCGCTTCGTTCTCGTTGCCGAAGCGATGCAGCGGAGGACGGAGGAGTCGATCCACGGGAGGATGGCGGAGCAGCGGCTCGCCTGCATCCGGGAGATCGAAATCCACCGCCAGAGGGCTGACCTCGCCGCGAGTTCCTTCCGCCATTCCCTCCTCTCCGTCCGCTCCTTGGCCGGGCAAAACCTAGCTGATCGAGGTCCATTCCCCCCTTCCTCCGCTCTGCTCGCATCGGCATCCGAGAGACGACGCTTTCTTTCGATTTATTTGGTTTATCGTTTCGTCATTACCTCGTTAAATCCTGATCTATTTTCTTTCTTCGCGAATTCCTGGATCAGTCTACCACGAGAGGCTCAGTGCTATTGAGGAAGGGATCTACCGTAGTTTTTAGATTGAAGCAATTATGCTTTCAGTCATTTGTTTCAATCATTAGGGTTTTGGTAATCTCTGCCAAGAATATTGCCATTAGGGTTTTCAAAGTAGGTTACGCTAATGTGGCTGTTTTGTACGCAGTCATGGTTGGGTTGTTGAAGATTGATCCTTATACATCATATTGACCATGAAGTTGATTGCATCTCGTTAATTTTGCCTCTTTTTCCTGGAGAGGGGGAATAACATTATGAGTTTCAAGGGATTAATTATATTTGTTGTGGTTTATGTGGCTAAACTAATTCATAAAAGGAGTAGCCAAACCAGCAAATTCTCTGCACAAAGGCTTGGCAAAAGACAAGTGACGTGAACTAACTAGTTGGTATTTGCGACAAGCAGCATAGAATATAAAAGGGAAGAATGATAATTGTTCTATCTAAGTTCATAAAGATGTTTCAAGTAATTGCCAATAGAAATACATCTTAGTTTATGATCAATAAGAATATAATTTGCAAGTTGCAATCTAATCTTATTTTCATTTTTTTATGCTATTTTTTTCCAGATAAATGGAGGGTGAGCATCTATGTAGAGTATAATATCTTTCATCCATGGGTCCCAGTAATCCATCTTTAAAATTGTTATTAATTTATTTTTGTTTAGTGCAGAAAAACTTGGCAGGCTGAAAGATAGCCTCAAGGAATTGGAGGCTGATTTGGTTGAAGCTCTTTCAGGTATACTCTTTCTCACGTACAAGTCTCTTCTTCTATTATTCTTTTAAATTGTATAAACATATGCTCAAATCAAATTGGTATGCGATGCATTTCTTTTGCAGCATTCCTCATATTTTATTTCTAGAAGTGGAGAAAAACTTATTCCCATTTTTTTAAGACCAGCTACATGGATCCCATCCTTCCCCACTGAGTGTCAAGGGAGACATACCTTAATCATCTTACTGCATGTGCATGATGCCAATATTTTTGCGACAGTTATGAGTCTCTTCTTATTTGTTAGTGTAAATTACCTTAATATATGCATAGTGGCTGGATAAGATCCATGTAGCAGACGCCAAATAGTTGGAGCTATAATGCATATTATTCTTGTTGTTGTTGTGCTTGTTAGCGAGTGAGATGGTGGAACTCCTGACTTGGCCAATTAACATGAGCACCATAACCTTGAAACCTAACCGACTTTTTATGTGTGAAAACAAACACAAAAATATGTAAGAAACAAAATAGATCTTATAAGAGCTTAAATCGTTAGGGCTATGGTATGAAAAAAACTATTTAACTGAACTAATCACCCTTGAAAAAGTTTTAGGGTGGTGCCTTGCAGACATGATGTATGGGACTTAAACATATGGGCCTCATTACATGTATGGCAGAGTTGATCCAGTCCATCTTAATATTAGAGCCTGTCATTACGAGATCAGATCTGCTTCTAACCACATAAGTGCCAGAAGAAAGTATCATACTACCTGAAAATTTCTTGAAGTTTCTGTTTGGTTTCCGATCTCTAGATGCTTGGTGAAAAGTTGATATCTATTCAATGATAAATTACCTGAAAAAAATGGAATTTATAAAACTTCAGAAGCTGTTGCATTATTCAAATCTGTTTATGTTTCATGTCCAAATAAAATTTATAGCATGTTCCAGGCTCTTATTCCCATTAAAGAAGGGATGACTCTGATTTACCAGGTTTGATTTATCTTGCCAGCTTTGCAGTCCAAGGTAGATCCCAATCAATCTGAAATTTGCGTATTTTTTGAGATTGCCATAGTTACTTTTCTTCTTATATTTTTACTAAAGTGGAAGCTTTAATTTGAAAGGTTCTGCTTGATCAATATTAAATTTGAAACCTATATTCTTGTTTCTTATCTAAACCCATGTTTGCAAAGTTATGTATGTGCCAGGAATGACTCCTATAGACTGTTGCTACTTTCTTTCCCCAAAATCATGCTTTATATCCGTGTTAGGATGAAAAGAGTTTTATCCATGGTATACTGTCTTTAAACCAGAGGCTGCTACTCCAAGGAACAATGAGATGGTTTACAAGAAATGTTTAGAAACTTTTACAATGGCTTCTCCAGAAATATTGAGTTTATGTTTGATCACCTTTAGTATGATTTGCAAATTTAAACTCTTTCCCGTTATGAAGTACAAGTTGGTGTGTCTTTGTGTGTGTGTGTGCACATGCTATAATACAGTTAGTGACATGTGATTTATTTTTGTAGTGAAGACTGGTAAAGAGTCCAAGTCCACATTTCTTGCTGAAGCCCTTTCTAGCACAGCATCTAGAACCGAGCAGCTGAAGAAGACAATTCTAGATCTAAGGAGAAAGAGAGACAAACATTCTGCAGTTATATCAGAACAACTACTTGGTATATAGCAGACCTGCTTCACTATTCCTCCTGTTGATAGAGTAACGTTTCTACAGCTTGATTCTTTAGCTATTAAGCAAGCTGTTAGCTTTATCAAACCTGCTTCACTATTACCATAATTTCTTGTACAATGTTGGTCTTATTCTCTGTAACTGGTTAGTTTAGTTTGCAATGCAAAGCCGAACAAATCATGGTTTCATTTTGGACCAGTATTTAAAAAAGACCTGACGGTACTGAGCCAAATGCCAGCTGATAATGTGTAATATATGAAACAAAAATCTTGATACAATATATTCATCTTAGTTAATTTAATACATAATGTTGTAATAAATGTACCATGTATCACAACATATAATATTTTCTTGTCCTCATGAATGGTATGTTTCCTCTAGATAGTTTCTTTATGTATGAAACAATGTGCCTTCAAACGAGGAACCACCCTTTATAATTCTGTTTTAACTTTTCCGTTGGTTCAGTTTCATTTCATGCTCTAACTTGAGATATCCTCAAATGGAACCATTCTGATCCATGTGCACGTCTTTTCGTAGTTACTATAAGGAGATTGGTGTGGACATGTTACTATGATTGATATGATTGGGAATTGGTTAATTGGTCATGTACATATGATTAAATTTTTTTTTTTTCTAGCTCTGGAAGCTTTAGAAGCAAAGAGTAGTCAATATATTCTTGAAAGACAAAAAACAGAGGAGGCCATTGAGTGGTACAATAGGATTCTTGGTTTCCGAGCTGAATGTGGAGAAGGTAAGTATGAAATTTGTTAATCTTTGTCCAGGAGTTTATCTCCCTAACCATTGTTTTGTACGATCAAGGGGTCAAGTTTATCTTTGACAAAATTGATCGGAAGAACCCAAATGAGGAATACTCGTTCAGCATAAGGCTTGATAACGACGCTTACAACTGTAAGTTCAAAGTTCACGTTGGCATAAGTTCAAATCCTCAAATATTTTATTTTCATTCTTCTTGATTTAGACACGGAATTCTTTTGGTGATCTTCAGTACTGGACTGCAACACAATATTGGAAGGTATTCCTGAATTGATCATGGACTTAAATAAAACAAACGGCTTATTCAAGTTTGCAAGAATCATGAGAGAGAAGTTCCAGGTTGCTGCATCAAATGGTAAATTTTGCAATGACAATTTTAACTAGAACCACTGAACTGATCAAGTTCCTATTTGAAATCATTTCTGATGTAGTCAGATTCAGATGATTCTTTTCAGTATGACATTAAATTGCTTCTGATTAACCTAATCGAGTATTTTCTGTGTTCCTTTTTCTTCTTTTATCTGTCAAGTTGTAGTTCCTTTAGCTGGTATCATATTGACAACATTTGTTTTTTCTATGATTTAATTGCCTGAATCTTTAACATTTTTTTGTCACACATCAGTCAGTTGATATTCACATGCAATAGAGGAAAATATGTGTTCTTTGCTTGCCTTCACTGTGACTATTCTTTTGAGGTGAACCGGCAGCTTGTGCCAATCACAAATCATTTCCTTGATTGAAACTAATGATGCTTAATTGGAGAAACCTGTCATATACTTTCAATTTTCAGGTTCATGGTTGTGCTATTATCATGTTGTTTTAAATGCATTTTGCTTATTACTTCCTATATAATTTACCTTCTCTACTTGAATTGTTTTGTATCTAGTGATAGTTCTGCTCAAGTTGAGCACAGGTGTGCTAATTGCTAATCCACATGTTAGGTTTGAAAACGGTTTGCCAAAAAAATTCAATGTTAAATCTCTTCTTTAATAATCATCTGGTTTTCAAATTTTAACTCTAGGAGACAGAATCAGACCTTGAAGTTCATAAAAGGATTCTGAGTGACATTAGACGTATTCAAAGAACAGAGCGAGCTTCATGCTCAGTTGCAGATCTGGGAGGATGACAATGCTCTGCACTCTAGTTCAATGCTTATGCACAACTTTGTAGGCAGAATTGCTTAGCAATCCAATCCTCATTTCTTGTGCTTGCATATATATTTCAAGAATTCTATTGTGATGTTGCTGAGCAAATGTAGGGCTTCTGCTGACTGTGGACATTTTTGCTAAGAATTTTCCCGGCAGTTTTGTCTTGTCTGTAAGCATTTGAATTTGATGCTTCCTTAATTGCATCTGATGGAACATTTTTTGATTACCTTACAGGAATGTTACCTACATCCATGTCTGTATATCCAGACTCATCTTCAGTTACAGTATCATCTGCACCACCAGCTTCTGTGGATAGTAAAAGTGAAACATCAGTGATGCAAAATTATCTTCGTGTTAAAGTTAATGATCATCAATATGATCCTCATAAAAAGGTCAACACAGGCCAACCTGCAATTCAGTCACCCAGATCTGTGTCAGCTTTGCGTCGCTCCCCACGTTTTCTGGTGATGTGTTGCAAACTTGTTTCACAATCAGCCTAGAACTGCAAAAAGACTAGATTTTAAGTGGCAAAACTCTTTCTTCATATTAGCAAGTGACTTGGCATTTAGCAACAAATCATCTTGTGCCTCTCTGCTTAGCTTGTATACTAGAGAATTAACAATTTTTTGTTTTGGTTCTGGACACACATGCATCTTGGAATATGATACTTGAACGTTTTGTTTCCCCTTTTTGTATGACTTGCCAATTTCGAAAGGAAAAATTGAAAACTCTTTTCTTTTGATAAAATGAAAATATGTAGAATGCTTATTTAAATGTACCTAACCTAGAATTTATTTATTTTTACTAGAGATCCTAGATATTTTAGTGTCCGGCATACAAATGCCAGACATTCTACTTCTTAGTGTTAGTGGTGAACTAGCATTTATTAAATTGCATGAATATGGTATGTCGAACGTTTCTTCAGCTTTGGCTTCTTGCTAGCTAATTATACAATTGGATATGCATAGATAAATGATTTTTTTTCAGAATCTTTGGTGCAGTTATTTTATTTTGATACAATTTGAAGTAGATACTATATCGTTAGCTCCTTAATTTAGCATGTGTTTAGGCTGTTGTTTTAGTCTTAATTTCTTAGTTTTGATCAATATCAGAAGTTTGCTAATGCATCCCTCTCTCCTTTTGGACTTCTGTTGTGCAACTCACTCGCAATATAAAATGTTCAAATAACAAAGTTTGTTTGTAGTAAAATATTGGACCTTTTTGTGAGAGTTGCTTTAACCTTGTCTTCCTTTCCCAGGGCTCATTGATAACTAGTGCAATTTAATGTCCTCTGTTATTTATGTAGCTGTTGTTACTTTACCAAACAACTGATATGTTGTTGCTGTTAATATATTTTTTTAATTGCTAGGATTGGTGTTTTGCAGGGAAGAAGGATTAATTGAGTTTGTACTTGATCAGAGAGATTATTTAATCTGTTTGTTATGTGCAATGGGATGTGCATATCAAAGAGATGAATATGTAAGAATGAACTTTCTTTAGCAACTTGTCTTGGTTATACATCATCTCTGGTGATGGCTTTTTGCCATACTTTTCTTTTGTTCCACTGGCAAGTTTATTTATGTATGATCAGAGAACAGAAGTCCATTTTTTTTTTTTAATGTATGCTGAATAGCTTTTTTATGCATCCAACAAAAAGATCTGGTGAGAAAATGTGATCCTAAATATGAGGGGGGTGAAAAGTCAAGTGAAAAGAATGTTAGATTGGACATGAAAGAGGAGGATATGCATGGATTGTTTCGATCTGTACAAGTTTATTTATTTATTGGCTCAAAAAGCTTGTCTAAATTATTAGTTTGATTGCATGATAATGTGGCCATGACAAGATATTTGCTCCTATAATTTGATCATACAATGCATATATTTGCTCCTCTTAAAATGTGATATTGATGGATATAGTGGTTAGATTAGGTGGATGATGCCAATTCTGCGGTGGTGGTTCTTTTGCACGCAAATGATGATGATGATGATGATAATTATAAAGATTTTTGAATTATTATTGGCAACAAGGGATGTCGCTTTTGCGGTCAACATTTAATCAAATGGAAAATCGTTTTGTGTGGATGCGGTACTCACTATTCCCCCCTTTAATCAAAATAATTGTGACAAGGTGATGTAGGAATTATGCAATCATAAGTCGCTTGAACTTTTTTTTTTTTTTATCATGTTGTGATTGGGATCACGGAAAGAAATGGAGTGCATCTACGCACAGTTTATGTAGTGACCTCGATATGTTGTTGTTATATTTTGTCGTCCGCTAGAAAGTGGGTTGCTTTCTTCTTTTATCTGAGAGAGACACACATTTACTCATGCCATCAAAAATTGACTGCGACGAGAATCATGATATACTAAAAAACGAATTGACTTAGCTATCATTAGACTCTCTCGAGTCAGATTAGTAACTATTTTAGGGATCATAAATTAGGGTTCAAACTATTATATTTAAAATTTCTAGTGAATTAGAATTTAAATTAGAGATATAGGCGAGAAGAAAAAATCCTTAGTAAATTATAATTTATTTGTGTAAAGGCATAATGAGTTGATATTTTGGCGACAAAAGATACTCTAGAAGGGTTAGAGAGAAGAGAGAGTTCTTCCCAGTTTAATTAACTCAAAGGAGAATACTTCCTTGTATTAACTTTTCTCATATAGTAAAGAATTTTATTTTCTTGTATTAGTTTTTTTTATATTATAAAAATTTTAATTTTCTCTAGGAAGAGAGTGGGAGTGTTGAATTAATATAAATCTTATATTAGGTTTTCTGCAATTTTCTTTTTAAAATCTTCTCTTTCTCTCCACTAGTTGTTGTTAAAACTGGTGATCAGTCTATTTTACCCCATCACAGATATATGAATCTTAGACATCTCGAAGCTATGTATGTAATGAATGGTCTTTCATACGTTCAAGCCAACAAATAAATATCCTATTTATTATTATATGAAATTCTTAAATTCTTATATCATTCCCTCCTCGTCTGAAACATATGTTTACTTGAGATTTATAACAACAAACCTCTGTGGCTTCTTTTGTACGTACCATAGACGAATGTATTTCATGTGTTAATAATATCAATCAATATAACAAAAATGCAAAATGGTCCATAAACGTAAGATAAAGAAGATATTGAATTATTATTATTATTATTATTAATTTATATAAATAAATGGAGTAGCTGAGAGCAATGAACGGATGCGTGTCATGCAACGTGTTTCAGCAAATGCGCATGCTGCCTCACGTGCGCAAGAAAGCAGCAGTCGCACTTCGATTTGCCGGTGTTGACGTACCACCGAGAAGGTAGTAATAATGGCATGTGCATTGGCCAAAATTTGCATGCTGCGTATGGCCCTTAACGTCGAGTCGGCGATAAATCGCTGTCGTATGGGCACCCATTCATCCAATGCAAAAACCTTCGTCTCAGCTTTTCCTTCCTAATTCTTTTTTTCTTTATTTTTATTTTTATTTTTTTAGGGTGCTAAGTACCTGAAGAAGTCTCTGTTTTTTCTCAGACGATTTTTTTTTTATTTTTATTTGATATCCATTTTTTTAATATTATAATTTTTTTTTATTTCTATAAAATAATGTTCGCTCATATATCTTATCTATGGGTGGGATGCATCGACAAATTGATCTATTCAATTAGACGAGTATACCTATGGAGCGATCTATAGAAACTGTTTTGTTTAGAGAGGAAAAGGATATTTAGGATATTAGAAAAAATTAAGACACCACATATGGGACATCACCTAAAAAATCTATTTTTTTAAAAAAATTATCATTATTAAGAGATTATAGTGATTTAGATATATTTTAATTTTAATTTTAATCACGCTAAATATTTGTATTTATTTATCCTGGTAGTCATTGCACCTTAGAACAAGTCTCAGTTGAGTTTTGTGGCATCTAAACATGCCATTTAAAGCCAGCAACAAATATTTCATCATCAGTTCAAATTGTGAGCAGAAGCTTGTTTTTCATCAGCAGAATATCAAACTACACTAAGCTAGTTTTGGTTTAATTCCCCATCCTTAAGCTTTATTCTAACATTTTATTCAACATGATACATCATGATTGGATATTTCTCTTCACTCTCATGCTTTTTTGCATTCCTCCTCCTTTGCAATATAGCCTTCTTGTCTGCCCCTTCCTTATTACTTGTGATTACAAAAGTTAGAAATTGGTCATGGAAATTGAGAATATTATAACTAGAATTCTCATGTATATATATGAAGATGCTACAGTTCTTGACAATGTTTTATCCTACAGGCCTATAAAGGAGAAGTGCCAAAGTCAAATAAAGTCTGTAGCTAATGTTAAAAGAGAAGGTAAAGAACTGGTTTTGTATAGTGCAAGCATATAAAAGATTAAATGGCCTGAGTGAAACCAGCAAGTTATCCCATTTAGCATAGTGGAAGCATGGGCAAGAGAACCTAACAGCAAATTTGGGGACCTTGTGGTTGTCAGACATCAGATGAGGAGCCATTCCAAATGAAGCCTTGTCCATTCATAGGATGTCACTCCTCATCTGTCGTGAGATAAGAATGTATTATTTATCTGTTGTGAAGGAGACAGCTTTAGGTGATTGAAAGTTACTTCCATGGTCAGCATTTTTTTTGGTGATTTGGAGGCTTGCAGAAAAGCCTTGACACAGCACAACCCATCAACCATGCGAAGACTCCAAGCTGGGTTGACTACTTGGGTTGACCTTCTCCTTTATGTGTTGGTTTCTGTGAAAATTAATTTATAGTTTCTATCATCCCTATACTTTCTTTTACATTATTCCCACCGTCACGTTGTCCGACATACTGAAACTTATTACTCTTCTTGTTCGGATGTCATTGTTGTCTGTGAACTCTGGATGTCATGGAAGAGACTTTGGCGGTAGAAAGGGACCTCAAATAATGATTAAGAATGATGACCTTTGGTAAATCTATCGATTAGGTAACTAAGACTTCAAGCAGTCTCCTTTTTTTGGGGTACAGCATGATGTGATATGTTTACTTTGAGAACTCCCCTGATGGAAGAAGGTTAATGGCTGGACTTAGTCGACGACCACAAAGAAAGAACACATGACGATGAAACGTTGACCCGTAGAATGATTCAACCAGGAAGACTTTGACTCCACCATTATAGATCATTGTTGTTGAATTGTTCATAACAAGCTCCCCTTCTTCTTGAATGAATGATCTGATGTTGTTTTCAGCTTATTATTGGTAGGCGCAGAATTATCACCGTAATGAACATAGTAAGATCAAATTATGAACGGTCAAAAACAAACCACCAAAGCCTAAATAAAATTTAATACTTTATTTTTTTTAATCTATTCGTATCGAGAAAAAATCATAATTTTTATAACGTGAGATCGAATTATAAATATTTCACCATCGTAAACCTTACGAGATAATCGACGACAATCACTACGTGGAAAGAAAAATATCAAAAGTATCAACAGTCAATCACAAGCTAAAAATTTTGCACTTGTTAATCAAACTTAGTATATTTATAGATTAATCAAACTCTAATTTTTAATTTTTTTTATTACAAATAAATCTGATTCTTTCTTATATTATAAAAAAAAAATATAGTTATAAATTGAATGGCAATGGCAGAGATACAAAAAAGAAAGGTGAATGATAATTATTTCTTGATGCCCACATTACAACATTGGACCAATCGTGGGAACAATTACATGAACCAGACAAAAGACAGACCCACAGCTACGAACGAATCCCTTACCATGTCATTTTGTGTGCTGATCTAGCGGCGCCCCCACAAGTCCAGTACACTCCCTCCGGTCCACCGATCCCGACGATTAGGCAGTCACAGATGTCTCCATCGCAACCTTCCCCGAGTGCCGGATGCTGCCTGATTTCTCTGCCTTCTCCCACAGCTCCGGCAGCGCCTCCCTGATGTTGTGGATGCTCTCCAAAGCATGGTCCGCGCCTTTCACTCTGTGTGAAGTCCCCACCTGCATTCACCCACCGATGAGAGACTCGTGGGACAGACATGGACATGAACTCGATCGCAGGGTTCCCACCCAGTCAGTGCATGCCGAAGAGACCTACCAGTACGGTCTGCAGACCGATGCGTTTTCCTGATCGAATGTTCCGTGCACTGTCATCGAAGAAAACCTGCAACGCTCGCTCCGTCAGTGAGTCTCCCCTTGGTGCTAAAGAAGCGTAATGGAGGTCAATAAGATGGGCGATGGCATCGTACACTTCTTTGGGGGTCGATGTTTGCGAGCCTCAGCGCGTGCTCCATGGCTTCCACGGACGGCTTGCACAGCACCGGCGTCTTGGGTAGTTCGATTCCGCTAGTGTCAGGCTTCGAGAAGTGGTCGACGATGTCGAAGATTTCGCTCGGGGTTTGTGTGCCGCAGGAAGACGACGGTGGATTCAGAGTCTCGAAGCATATGACCCCTTCGAAGCAGTCTTCCAGCCCCAGCCTCTTGAGCACCTCAGCAGCGTGGACCTCGTCGCCGTTCGTGAACACCTGTTTTGCAGATTGATATGGCAGAAATGAGACCTCAAGCGACGGAGAGAGACGGCGTTCGTGGTTTTGTCCTGTGCATCGTTCGGGAAACTTACGACTTTGCGCATCGGAAGGCTCAGCAAGAGCTGCCTAAGAACAGGGTCTGGCTTCAACTTGTTGTACGGCAATCTTCCATGAACGAAGCTGTGGTAATCGTCATAGTCGAAGTCGTAGCCGACGGCCTGAGCAACAAGAACAACGCAACGATGGGTTTCAGTGCAGGAGCCGAAGTAATCACCGGTAAGAACAGAGATGAGCAACTTGTCGAGGTACCCTTAGACCAGCCATTGTCGTGCCGTAGTTCTTGTATAGGACATCGCACAGCTCCGATATCTTGCTTTCCTCGATCCCAAGTTTCTCGTGCATGTAATCTAGAGAACAATGGAAACGATCGTATCAGGAAAACGATGGAACCATGGAAAAGTCAACGGGCCAAAACACAGCGGAAGGAAAAAGGCCAAAGGAGACCGTCGTCGTCGTCGTCGTCGTACCTCCAATGTTCTTACGGCACTCGGTTGCGATGCCAGAACTCAATGGGTAGAGAGTGTCATCGAGATCTGCAAGCACAACCGACGACAGGGAATCAACATTCTGCAATCACCGCAGCCGACGAAGAAGCCACGGATGCAACGCGAAAGGCCAAAGCCGAGAACTTACCGAAGAGAAGGCAATCGTATGTAGCCCTCTGAGCCTGCCGGTAGTGGTCATCGAATTCCATCTTGGTCTATCGAAACAAGCAAAAACACAAGCACAAAGTAAGCGACGATCGAAACGATCACCGAAAGAAGCCAAATTTTTTTGACGACTCGTCTCAACCGGCAGATCGAAGGAAGAAATCAAAGAAAGCAAGCTCCTTTTTCGTAGAACGGGTCGGCCGACCGTATTCCAGAGGCCAAGGAAGCGGAGCTCACCGGAATCAGAAGGCCGACGACGTCGAGAGACAATGCAGGGCAGAACACGGGGCGGAGAAACGGAAGGAAGGGTGAAGAAAGCAAGATTTGGTGTCCTCTACGAAACAGAGCGTTGGAAACAGAGGGCGAAGGGGGAAGAAGAAAGGTCGGGGTGCGTCGGCTTAAATAAGGCGACGCGTCGCCCCTCTAAACCGCAATTAGGAGGCTCGACGAGACGTTTACGGGGTCAATAATAGCGAGTTTACTAAGAATAAGAAGCACAATTAAACCGAGGGAACCCGGAAACAGCGTGGCTGCTTCACCCGTCCGTCCAGGTGTCCGTCGCTGATTGGGTCGGTGGTAGCTTCTAGATACCGACCACGCCTCGGATGTCGCGTTCCCACCGGGGCGCGGACGGACGGAACTACCCCCTACTGCTTACATGGATAAATCTGGACCGTGGGAAGGAGGTTGAGCGGTGGAGATGGGAAGCTTCGCGTGCGGGTCACGTTGTTGCAGTGGCTCCAAGAGAGACGTGTGGAAGGGGGAGAGGGTGGCGTGAGCTATTTTTTAGGCATTAAGCGATGCTTTTTTTTATTTTTTTTTCTTCTATTTTATTTTCTAGGCATTAATTTTAGTACCATAAATAATCTCTCTATTTATTTATATTGATAAAAAAGAATGTCAATATCTCAGAGAATTGATTTATTGAGTACGATATTTTATCCCACTTTAAAAAGGCCAAAATCTTCACTGTTTTTTTTTTAATTCCGAAAATAATTAAAAAAAAAAAAGATAATTAAAAGATGTTTGGAAATTTAAGTGCCATTTATTTATTTTATTTATTTATTTATTTTGATCCTCTGAAAGAGACCGAAGGGGATGAAATAATAGTTTTATTTCATAGTTAATTGGTGGGAGGATGAATTAAAGAGGAGAAGTTGCTGCAGCCAATGGAAGATTGGACATGTAAAAGAGCTCATCATCTTTGTAGCTGTCAGTCATGACAAGAATGCATGAGATTGCAGGTAACAGTCACCTTCTGTGATCTGTCACTTGGTATTCGTCTTAGGGGAGGAGAAGAGGCAGCTGAAACCTGCAGACTTCAATTGCTGCACTCATAATGACATCGATTAGACGACCACATCTGTGGCCACACTGCTCTTCACGTGATATTTTTTTTGTGTGATACACAGACAACCACGTTTTCCTGAGATGAAGATGTAATGCTTGCGAGTGCCACAATAATTGGGTGACGGGAACAGAAAAGCCATCCGAGTTGATGGCCGATGAACTCCTTCGGAATAAAGCTTCCTCCCCTACCGTTGCCTATTGTCCGGTGGTACTCACTGACAGCATCTCTTTCCTTCAAAATTCATGCCTATCCAATGAGCTGCGATGAGATGGGGCCATTCAAATAATTCAGTCCCAGAGCGAAGATTTAGTGGGAGAAATGATGCTGCTGCTGCTGCTGCACAGGAGTTCTAACATGGAGGAAACTGGTTTTAAGCCACTGCAACAAGTGCAGTGGAGTCGGCTCCCACATCCAAAGGTGTTGTTGTTGCACGTGAAATGGTCACATGATGAGTACAGAGGTAGAGATAAGATCAAGACACAGCATCAATTATTTGTTTGCGTCTCATCAACGAGGGATTTCTTTTAAGATGCAGTTCCTGTGATGCGTTTCACATGATAAGGTCAGAGAACACTAAAGAATGCTGCACCTTTCTGCAACTATTTCAGAAAGCGGTCTGTCTCCGGTAGGTTAGGATGAACAGATCAGTAATATGAAATGAAGACTTGCTTGCATCGATGGCCTTTTTCTTTATTCAACAACAAGTGTGTACAAGTAGATTTCTTCATGCATGGCCTTTTGTTTTCGGCAGAAGCGACCACAAGCTTTTGGAGTATGAAACAAGCAGAAGCTCATGGTTTTACAGACTAAGATTGGCTACATTATTTGCCTTGACATTTGGTTGTCCAAGTCATAATTTGCCTCTGCAAGTTTCCTAGTTTCTGCAAAATTCATGTGAAAAAAATTGAATTCGGTCTGGGAAAAGGTTGGAAGCTTCCTAGTTGGAACAAAAGCCATTTAATGCATCTTGGATACAATTCCAAGCTATATGTAATGCTTGAACTGCTGGTACTACATCACATTAAAGCATGATAGCTTAGTATTTGCCAAATACATGGGATGGATTTGTTTACATCTAAACATGCATTTCACAGGCCAATTATTTGAAAGTGACCAATCTGTCCTGATATGAACTCATAATTGTTGCTTGTGCAATCATGAAGACCTTGAGATGTCACACCAGAAACCTGGAAGACCGACCTTGTAGGTCACCTCCAGATCTAGTGGCCGGTGCAGTGCAGGTCATCAAATTACAGGAACATCAACGGTCACAATTCACATTATGCATCAAAATAACTGGCAGAAAATAGTATGGTTTTAATGCACAAAAGAACTAATCAAAAGCTTTTTCTAGCAGTTGCACTTTTTTCTCCTCTTTTGTCCTTTTTCTTTAGCAGAATATATGGACAAGAATAAAGAAAATGTATCATTCAATCATTGGTGGCAGAGCACAGTGGATAAGAGACCTTCAAACAAAGGAAAGTCTCCAATAATCAGGTCAAGACTTTCTCCCCCAACAACATATGGTGGGGGGAGATTTCCAGTCTTCAGCAAAAAAACACAAACATCAACTCATTATTGAGACTCTGATCTGTACAATTACAATGTGTTATATCTAATGAAGACACTGATCTGTGCATTTCCTTAATCTACATGAACAAAGAAAAATCTGATAAAAGTATTTCAAAAGCATGCATCAGAGACATGGTGCCAGCCCACACATGATCCTTCATCTTCCAATACCACATCCTTTGGAGGATCCATGTAATCTCCTCTTAAAGATCATGAATGAACCTGTCATTGCTTGTTATTTTTACTTGACTTGATCTGGACCAAGTCCTGCTGGTGTGGGAAGTCCTCGTCCAGTAGCAGCTCAGGAATGAAGACAACCCGATGCTTGTGCTTCTTTGTCAATCTCCTCACCAATAATGGCTTCCTGTCTTTATATAAGCTCTGGTCAATTCAAACGTATCATCTCTCTCTAGGATAAGGAGAAGAGCCCAACCTTGTCACTCAAATCATAAACTACAACTCGAGTATGAGTCATCTCGATCACTTTCATCTCTTTAAGATGAGGACATGAGCCCAACCTTGCCACTCAAACCACAAACTGCAACTCGAGCATGAGTCATCTTGATCACTTTCATCTCTCTAAGATAAGGAGAAGAGCCCAATTTTGCCACTCAAACCACAAACTGCAACTCGAGTATGAGTCATCTTGATCACTTTCATCTCTCTAAGATAAGGAGAAGCGTCCAACCTCAGTCACTCAAACCACAAACTACAACTTGAGTATGAATCATCTTGGTCACTTTCTCAAGGTCATTGTCGGCTCCAGTGTTGAGTATTCTCCAACATAACCTGGGAGAGCATAAGTTATACAGATAATTATATTTGTTGATCTCATAATATTCAAGATAGTATAAAGCTCAATCAGTAATTGA
Source organism: Musa acuminata AAA Group (assembly GCF_036884655.1). Classification (NCBI taxonomy): domain Eukaryota; kingdom Viridiplantae; phylum Streptophyta; class Magnoliopsida; order Zingiberales; family Musaceae; genus Musa; species Musa acuminata. The sequence continues at coordinate 15,623,614 of NC_088336.1, read as the reverse complement.
AGCAATTGAGATTATATATTCTGATTTCTATGTATTCATACATCAAAGTGTACTATTATAATGTCAATTATACCAAATCAATATCCACAAATCAAAGAGACCACTTGAGATAGCACCTCAGCTAATCTCTCCATCAAACTCGCAACACATAACATACAACAACAATAAAAATCGTAATATCTCAAACTATTTGAGATTGACTATATAAATCTGTTGTTATTACCGAGCTATATAAAAAGTCAAAAAATACTTGTTGCAAGATTCACAAATGTGAATTTTCAAAAAAAAAAAAAGAATATATATTAACTTTTTATGTTGTCCCACGAAAGTCGGGACGACGCCGACCAAGTACAACGTTATCCTGTGAAAGTCGGGACGACACCGATCAAGTACCATGCCGTCTCGATCTTCGCGGATGGAGCCACCCGAGTACAGCGTCGTCCTGCGAAAGTCGGGACAGTATCGACCAAGTACAACGTCGTCCTGCGAAGATCGGGACGGCGTCGATCGAGTACCGCGCCATCCCGTAAAGATCGGGATGGCACCGAGTACGATACCATCGTCTAACGCCATGGCATGGAGAACACCCCAATAGGCTCCAGGAGTAAGCCGACTGCCAGATAGGTCGACAATCATGAATATGACAAGTACGATTGGTCCCCTGATGGAAGGATAAAAACCCGTCGTGGGGTTGGCAAAAGGGGATCGGTTCTGAGCTCATTTTCCACTTATGCTAACAAAATCTTCAGAGGGGTCGAAGTCGGGAGCCCCCTTTCCGACCTCGACCTAAGTGCAGGGACCAGTGATAGAGTGGGAGGTGGCCAGCCAAGGGGAGTTCCCGGACCTTAAAACCAGAGCCTGAGCCCGGCCTCAACAGACGACGATCCCCACTGCCCGAGTGCCAACGTGGATGATCTTGCGTATTCGAGACTGAACCAAGCCGTACTGACTCGTGCCATGGCATAAAGGAACACTATCACTAAATTCCCCGACACAAAAGTAAATTGACATATATGAAGGTTTCAAGCATATCATCTAAGTCGAGAGCTGCATTAGTGGTGTCTACTTCATATTTGCAAGCTCATGCAGGTATCAGCAGTTCCAAGTTGTCTTGAACCTCAGATTGGGTGAGAAGCTTGTTCTCAGAAAATAAGGAGGATAATATTCTTACAGCCCAAGCTTATTGAAGAGGAAGCTTTAAGGTTGTCGCAGGACCTTAATCAAAAACTCCAAAGAATCAAAATCCTCTTGTCCAAAATAGAAAGATAGATCTTTGGATGAATCACATATCCTCTAGGAACACAGAATCCTACAAAGAAGCTTTTAAGGCTACTGAGTCCATTGACCCCCCATCACTTGGATTCCTCAAAACAAGTGACTTTCCGGGAACTCTTAGCCACCAAGTTGCCGTAATCAAGCAGCACAACGTACAGATACAACTCCTGATACAAATAGCCAAAGACATAAAGGGAATACGAACAGAACTACAAACAATACGGGAGTTACAACAAACAAGATCAATACAATCTCAGGTGGTGCCTGACGATCTGATCACCAAATTAGCGAATCTTAACCTAGGCCCCTCTGAAAGGCCTAAGGAAACAAAAGGCAAAATTCTGGTTTTCAAGGATCCTATAAAAATCCTTCAAGAAGCAAAAAGATGACCTCCAGAACGCAAACCCAGGAAGTATCCACATCAACTCCTCTTATAGAAGATCAGATCAGAAGCTATAAAAGAATCAAGGAGGCGTTTGAAGCAAAATACAGGGGAAACACTATAGGAGTAATCCCAAGGATACTCTTCTCCTACAAATACCTGGAAGTGGAATGCAAGGATGCTGCATTCAGAAGAGCATTAAAGGATTTATCATTCTGCAATGAGCTGGTCTAAGGCTTATATAGAGAAACATAAAGAGGATCGGGTGGTCATTGGCCCCCATCGACATCCTTTTCCTAGTTTTCTATTTTGCCTCTACTTAAAACCAGGCGCCGATGGTTTTTATTAAAACCAGGGGCGCAAAAAGGCACCGACACTAGGTTCCAATCTATGCACGGCTCCCCGAGGCTCAGTGCAAAGAGAGGTACTCGCCTTTTCTCAAAGGCAGAAACTATTTATCCTTTGGGCGGAATCTTCGGTGAGTGCTAGCGCCCTTTCCAGCTGTTGTTGTTGTTGGAGGATAGTTGGCAGTCAGTCTCTGTACCAATTATCCCTTCCCCCACTCCTCCTTTGGTACTCTCTTGCTTTTGCTGAGTGAATGTCGTGGAGGCAGCGTAGTGCTTTACAGGCTTGTCGGGCGGCCTCCTTTTGAATGGCTCTGAGCTCTCCTTCGGTGGCCTGGATCTGGCTGAGAGGGGTTCCTCTCTGCATCCCTGATCTGAGCTCATTCAGTTTCTGTTGGTACTATTGGACAGGGTCTTCAATAGTCGGTTGAGACATGCCGTTGCCTTCGGGTTCGGGTTTATTTGAACTTCCTGAGTGGCTTCTAGTAGTAAAATCACTTGCTCGTTTGGCCATCCTGAAACTAAAATATTTATTAGTCTGGATAAAGAATCGACGAGGATATTACTTGCTCCTTTGATGTGCTCGAATTTTATCTCTACGCCGCTCCCTGTTATATAGTCTACGAAAGCCATCCACCGTACCCTGGAAGGTTTGTTCTGGGCAGACTTGTTGAAGAAGCTGATAATTGCTTGACAGTCTGTCCTGATAATGATCTCCCTTTTATCCAGAAAATATATTTTTAAGGATTCTAGGGTCTTCATGACTGCATGCATCTCTGCATCAATAGTGGACTTGATGGGACTGAATTTTCCGCTGGTATATGCACAGACCTTCTTAGTGTTTCGGGGGTCATTTTCATGTTTTTTCTATTTGCATACCCCGCCCCATCCTTCCATACATCCGTCAGTTTCGAGGATGATAAAACTTCCTTAAGGAGGTACCTCCAGATCTGGGAGGTTTTTAACAAGATTTTTGATGTTTCTGATGAGCTTCCAATCTTGCTCATTAAGCCTTCTTTCTCCAGTTGGGCTAGTATTAGCGTAGAGTGGGCCAAGCAGTTTGCCCAAGTTAGGTATATAGTTTCGGGCGTAGTTGAGTATCCCTAACCAGGACCTGAGCCCCTTTTTGGTAGTGAGATCTTCCTCTTGATACTTAGTGATTTTCTTAATGATATGGGGTTGTAGTTTGATTTTTGAATTCCCTAATATTGCTCCGAGGAATTCTATTTCCTTGACTGCTATCTTCATCTTTGATGGGCTTAATACCAGGCCATTTTCCTGGCTCTCCAGGCATTTTGGACCATAGCTTTTCGGAGAGTTCTGGGCCTATGAATAGCCTTCCTGTCTTGGATGCAAGCCTCATGTAATCGTTTAAGAATTGAATAATATACTTGAGGTTCGTGCAGGATAACCTTTCAAGGTCCCTGTAGGCTTCTTCTTGCACCGTTGTTGAACCCTGGAATGGGTCTTCTAATATGAAGATTGTCCTTAGCTGTGAGAGGATATTTTGTGTTCCTCCGGTTCCATCTGCGTTGGCCATCAGCAGTTGGTATTCTTCCGGATAGGCCATTCGCCACTGGATCCATGCTAATTTTTCTGCTTCCCCAAGCAGATTTTCAATGAACTCCATCTTTGCTAAGGGATCTGTAAATCCTTGTAATGAGACCAAATTCTTTGTTATTGATTCCCACCTCATGTAAACTTCATCAAACATCCCTAATTGGGATGGGATTATGAATATTGCTCCTTGCTGCTGAAAAGCTCAAGGGAGGTTCCAGGTTTCTGAAAAATCCTTTGCCTTAAACCTTGGTTGTCTTGAGTACACTTTATATGCCGGCCTTTGGCTTGTGGATTCTATATTCACAAGCCAAAGGCCGGCATATGAAGGGTACTCAAGACAACCAAGGTACTCAAGACAACCAAGGTTTCGTATGCTAGCAATTTAACATAAATATCAAGGCTCTGATACCATTATATGAGCATTATATATAACAAGAAGCGTAGCGTGCTTCCAAACACAATTTCAGAGATAGGTAATAAGAACTAGAAAGAAACTTACAGACTCTGATCTTGCACTTGGGACTCAAAGTAGAACTCAAAGTAGAACTTCGGATGTCTTTCGTCTGTTCTGCAATGAGCTGGTCTAAGGCTTATATAGAGAAACAGAAAGAGGATCGGGTGGTCATTGGCCCCCATCGACATCCTTTTCCTAGTTTTCTATTTTGCCTCTACTTAAAACCATGGGCGCAAAACTGCAGGCGCCGGTGGTTTTTATTAAAACCAGGGGCACAAAAAGGCGCCGACACTAGGTTCCAATCTATGCACAGCTCCCCGAGGCTCAGTGCAAAGAGAGGTACTCGCCTTTTCTCAAAGGCAGAAACTATTTATCCTTTGGGCGGAATCTTCGGTGAGTGCTAGCGCCCTTTCCAATTGTTGTTGTTGTTGGAGGATAGTTGGCAGCCAGTCTCTGTACCAATTATCCCTTCCCCCACTCCTCCTTTGGTACTCTCTTGCTTTTGCTGAGTGAATGTCGTGGAGGCAGCGTAGTGCTTTACAGGCTTGTCGGGCGGCCTCCTTCTGAATGGCTCTGAGCTCTCCTTCGGTGGCCTGGATCTGGCTGAGAGGGGTTCCTCTCTGCATCCCTGATCTGAGCTCATCCAGTTTCTGTTGGTACTGTTGGACAGGGTCTTCAATAGTCGGTTAAGACATGTCGTTGCCTTCGGGTTCGGGTTTATTTGAACTTCCTGAGTGGCTTCCAGTAGTAAAAACACTTGCTCGTTTGGCCATCCTGAAACTAAAATATTTATTAGTCTGGATAAAGAATCGGCGAGGATATTACTTGCTCCTTCGATGTGCTCGAATTTTATCTCTACGCCGCTCCCTGTTATATAGTCTACGAAAGCCATCCACCGTACCCTGGAAGGTTTGTTTTGGGCAGACTTGTTGAAGAAGCTGATAATTACTTGACAGTCTGTCCTGATAATGATCTCCCTTTTATCCAGAAAATATATTTTTAAGGATTCTAGGGTCTTCATGACCGCATGCATCTCTGCATCAATAGTGGACTTGATGGGACTGAATTTTCCGTTGGCATATGCACAGACCTTCTCAGTGTTTCGGGGGTCATTTTCATGTTTTTTCCATTTGCATACCCCGCCCCATCCTTCCATACATCCGTCAGTTTCGAGGATGATAAAACTTCCTTCAGGAGGTACCTCCAGATCTGGGAGGTTTTTAACAAGATTTTTGATGTTTCTGATGAGCTTCCAATCTTGCTCATTAAGCATTCTTTCTACAATTGGGCTGGTCTTAGCGTAGAGTGGGCCAAGCAGTCTGCCCAAGTTAGGTATTAAAGCTTCCTCTTCAATAAGCTTGGGCTGTTTGGATATTTCTAGGACCAATTTTTAAACCTCAGATTGGGTGAGAGGCTTGTTCTCAGAAAATAAGGAGGATAATATTTTTATAGAAGATTCAAGTTTCTTAATCCTCTATTCAAGGTTATGGTTTTCTTCAAGCAAGAGTTTAAAATTTCTCAGATTTACTCGGCTTGATAAACAAGTTCTGTCATAAATGACAGAGATACTGTGGGCTAGTTCTTTCCTAGTGGGTTTTGTGGTTTCGGCTAGATTCAAATAGTCAAGATGAGAGGTGTGAGAATCTGTATACCACTTTTGAATAGCTTCTTCCTAAAGTTTAGACATATGCTAAAACTGCATAGTTTTAAATCTTCTTACTCCCTCAACCTTGGAAGCTTGCGTCAAAGGTCTTACTACGGCACCCCTGGCCTTGTTGCCTTCCTCGGGTTCCTCATAGGTTTTGGACCGCAAGAGATGTTATTGTCTAGCAATTTTAGCATTAATATCAAAACGGTTTAGTGGGAAACTGTTTTAAAATGACATACAAGGAACTCTATCTAATATTGCTCCGAGGAATTATATTTCCTTGACTGCTATCTTCATCTTTGATGGGCTTAATACTAGGCCATTTTCCTGGCAGATTTTTAGCATTTGGGCCAAGTGTCAGGCATGGTCGCTTTCATTTTCAGAGAAGACCAGGATATCATCAATGTATACTGCTATATATTCTTCTGTGCCTTTGAAGCATTCATCCATCTTTCTCTGGAATATTGCTGGTGCATTATTTAGCCCAAATAGCATAACAAGCCATTCATATAGTCCATCAGGAACCCAAAAGGCAGTCCATTCAATTGAATCCGGGTGCATAGCAACCTAATGGAAACTAGACTTTAGGTCAAATTTCGAATATACTTTGCTATTGCTGACCTTTTTTAGGATGGTTATTGCTGGTGCATTCTTTAGCCCAAATGGCATAGCAAGCCATTCATATAGTCCATTAGGAACCCAAAAGGCAGTCCATTCAATTCCTATTCATACAGTAAACAAACTTGAACTTTCATGACGAGGGAGAGATACAGAACAGGAACAACAGAGGTGGCATATTCAGGAAGGGAACAGAGTTGTATTGTTGTGTGTATCTGTGTGAGCAGGTTTTGTTGGATCAAGCTGACTGAGACCTTACACAAAGCCCACTCCAAGTGTTGCTCAAGTTGCCTCTTTCATGAATTAGATCAAACTAATTCATGATCTTGTTTTAGTTAATCTCAAAATCCTGGTTTCAACCCTTTATAAATGAAGGATAATGGATTATATTAAATATTCAAGAGGAAACAAGAGATGAGATAGAAATTAGAGAGATTGGAAGTAACTGATGATGAATAGAAACATTTGGTTTTCGAGTATCTCTATTGTTCTCCTCTATCATCTCATTAATATAGGGTTTGTCGAAGTCTATCACACTTTTTTGGAAAATTATCTGACAGATGTGAGTTCTCATAATGATTAATTTATCTGATATGTGCCCCTTGTTCTCCTCATTGGTTTCTCTCACCCATGCACCTGTTCCATGTGCTCACCTAAACTAGATTGCCAAGATCTATGATTGTCGGATGGTAGGTAGATTTGGCCCTCAGCACCCAAACAGTTGACAATCTTTCACAAGAGACGACAAAAGTTCGGATTCATCTCACACGTTTGAAGCTTTTCTTATGTCATCCTTTTGTTCATCCTGTAAACTGTTCTTGCAAGAGTCGTTCTTCGTCATATGATGACAAACTCCGCTATTAGCATAAGTTGCATCAGCATGGCATTCTGATATTAGTCTATGCAAATACATATCTTTAACAGATGCGGTTAACTACACATCTTACACTTCCTTTATTTGTCTTTTTTGTCTGCTCACATGATGCTAAACCCTCTGCGCATGTACTGCTACCAACTTGGCACTCACATTATGGTAGAAAGAACATCCAGGTCAAGGAAGGCCGAGCCGGTGGTCCATGACAGGGAAGAGTAGGACGGAGAAGATGCCGGAGACGAAGGACAAGGGTCATATGATGAGGTGGTGGAGTTGCATGGCTTTCTCACCAGTAAGGGCACAACATCTTCCAGCAGTCCTTCTGAGCTCTGCAACACATCGTCCAGTAGTCCATGCTGCAGAACATCCTCCACAGTAAATTGACCTGCAGAAGGTGGGCCTACTACTGTCCCATCCACCGCAGGTTGCGACTGCCGAATCGCCGGTGGGCTCTGTCTTGCAGGCTCCGCCGCAGTGGACTGGCATTTGAGTTTCTTTGCTACATGGAGACCGGTGTCGGAGTAATCCTGCGGCCGAGTGAAGAGGAGATGGGAGTAGGTGTAGTGAAGGTGAAGGCCCTCGTACGTGACGATGAGCAGTTCTGGGTCTTCCATGGACCTTTCCACTTGCTTCTTGGCATTGCATCTCGGGTTGGTGCATCTGTAGTAACTCCTGCCACCGATTCAAGCAAATCACAGGCCACCATCAGAAGTAATATCTTTAAATCTTAGAGCAGGTTGACGGTAATAACAACAGTCGATAGGCAGAGCGGTGAATGTGTAGCTTATGCTGCACTTTGAATTCTGCGGATTCCAATTCAAGAAAGGTGGTGGGGTGGTGCAGGTTGTTAATGTGCTTTGGAGGGCAACAGAGGAAGACTCATACACCGGCTCCTGATTCATGGAAGGTGAGGTGATTGCAGAGGTAGTTCTCAGGTGCTGAAGAAGGAAAAGAAGCATCTTAAAGGTTGGAAAGCTTTTCTTCTTGTTGGCTGCTGTCAGATGTGACCTGAGAAAAGATGCCTCGAGTTTTTTGTGCAGATTTGACGATGGTAGGTGGTAAGGACGTGTCTGTCACTGTCTCTCACAAATTTAGTTGTCATCTTCTGGTGGAAGATTGACGTTGATTTTGGTTGGAAGAAGTCTAGTTTAGAACGGAGGTGGAAGAAGTTAGCTGAATCGAGTTATGGCAGGGAAGAATTGGTGGTGGCATAGCAACAAACCTCGGATTGGGACTGTTCTTGATAGATTTCTGCCCGTATTTCCTCCATTTGTAGCCATCATCATCAAGCCCATTGCCGCAGGTCTTGATTCTGAACACATACTTGTGCTCCATCTTGCCCAGGCCCTTGTCCGGTGAACAAACACTGCAAGAAAATGACTAGATATCATCTCACTGAAACAAGATAATTCTGGAGCAGAATGAAGACGAAGAAGAAATGGCTTGGGAAGGTACATGGGTCGAGCACTGCACCGGCCACTGGAGTCACCACTCTGGAAGGTGAGCGACAGTGCACTTTCGATGTCACTGATGGTTGGGCCTGAGTAGGCTGCAGAGATGAGCTTGTTGATGATCGATTCCTGTTGTGCAACAGACTGGGACTCTGCAACCTCGGAAGAGATGAACTGGGAGCTCGTATCCTCCTGCAGCTCCGTCATGATCTCCACTTGAGGGTAATCGAAATCATCAAACCAACTGGTCTCTGCTTCTGCAACTTCCTCCATCAGAAATGAAGTGAAGAGGAGTGATAGGAGGGAGATACAGAATGAGACAGGGGGAGGAGATAAGGACTTGTGGCCTTGTATCTTGTATCATGCAATGCTCCGGCTTTTAAAGGTATCATCAGTCCACAGATTTACCATCTCCAACAGCCAGCACTCCGTTTACCGCAGCCTTTGTCTTCTTTTTTTTCCCATTGTTACTATTTGACTCTGATGAGGGTCCACCTGATCTACGACTGACGTTTACAGATGCAATGGTCAACCAGGATGGATCATTCAACTCTATGCCATCTCTATGTGAAATCTCTCATCTCTCCATGTATATGTTCTTGAAACTGTACGTGGATGAAACGTGAATGTTACCTGTCACAGGAACTGGCAATGCATGTGAGTTGGAGTAAGATTTGTTTTACGTGTGGGTTGACTTTGGAAGGAGGGGAAAGGCAGGTAGAAATGAGATGTCCCAAGAAGAAAACAAGCGAAATTAATGATTAGGGAGATGGGGGAGAGAGAGGAGACAAGGGGGTTGACCTGCAGGCATGGGCAGCCAGGTTGTACCAAGGAGTGGTAGGAGATGAGGCAGAGTCAGCGGCAACGTGGTCGTACCAAGGAGAGATATATCGGACCACAAGAGTGTTCGAGGCGGAGGAGGGGAAACAAGTCAACGGGCGGCGGGGCCCTTGGCGTGGAGACGGATCACGTTGCTGCTTAGGGTTTTGTCCGGTTGCTTCACGCGACACCTATGAAGCGGCTTGGATTTGTCTCCCGGCATCTCATACACGAGCTGTAACTGCGACACACTCTCCTTGCCCACTTCGCCTGGTGAGCCCGTCCCCCGTCTCTGCCAAGGCAGGGAACAGGGTTTTCGAGCCGCGGGAATTGGCCTGGCAAGGTGGGACCCGCACTCCGCGTCAGTGACTCAGTCAGTTGCCTCATTCGTGGGGAACGGCAGGCCAAGAAACACATCTCAGTGGATCGTGTGAATTTGCATGGTCTGGGCCTTCACGTTATGTCCACAGCCCATCTCAGGGACAGCGTACAATGTGTATGGAATCAAAGAGCAGAAGAAATCACCATCTGCAGTTGAGCACCAAGGTTGCTGAAGCAATGAAGTCAAGAATCTCCGGGCACACTTGGAGTGACGGCACTCTGCTGCGGTACGATATATGATCATTTCATTCGACGAGGAGACGATAGACACGAGTTGGCAGCCACGTAAGAACGCAGTCGCCACTGTTGTGAGGAGAAAGGGAGATCTGGGAATATCGTTGGGAAAAGCCAAACGGAATCGTCACCTCTCTCTCTCTCTCTCTCTCTCTCTCTCTCTACTTCTTTGGCAAGTGGTCGACGTGAGGAAGGAGGAGAAGCCTTGGGGTTTCTTTGGGCACCATGGATTGCGATGTGTAACTGTTGCTGTTGTCGTGGGACTACACTTTGCTTCACTCCTCTCACCCTCTCCATGTGCACGCTTCATGCATGCAATGACCAGTCATGTTGTGTGGATCACCGCTAGAGAGGAGAACGCTTGACCTCCTTCACCCTCTCCTAAGGATCTGCAAGAAAATAAGGATATACGATCTCCCTAGATAACACAATCTGTTCTATACGCAGTTTTCAGTTTCGCAGATTTGGCGCACCAATCTTCGCATGACGACGAACATCTCTTTGGGAATCGGGGATTTTATTTTCTTGTTCTTCCGCTGCGCATGTGATGTTGCCCCCAAGATTTTTCAACACTTTTGAGCTCTAAAATCACAGAGTAAGATCAAGCTTTTGGTGCCCTTTCATGCAGGAAAGGGTGGGGTATATATAAGCCCCAAACTAGTTTGAATTTGGAGCTCAAAAATGTATTTTCTCGGATTTCCGGAGTCCTAGCGGTACCACCTCCTGACTAGGGCGGTACAACCGCCTGACAGCTCGGAGACTGAGCCTCTAGGTGGTGCCACCGCCTGACAAGGGCGGTTGCACCGCCCAGTCTCGCTCGGAGACTGAGCCCAGACGGTGCCACCGCTTGCCTGGGGCGGTTGCACCGCCCAGCTTTCCTGGGAGACCTTCTCCTTGGCGATGCCACCACTTGGCAGAAATTCTGGTCTAAATGGGTTGATTCATTCGGCCCAATTTGGGTCTATCAAGGGCCCAATTGTCCCCAGATTAAGTTAATGGGATCACCTCCCATTCTTAACTTAATCTATATACTAACTACGACATTTCTTAAGACATTTACTACAACTTACTTCGATGCGTCAATCGCTTCTTTCGGCGAACATCCGACAAACCTTCAGCGATGCTCCGGCAGACTTCCGGCAAACTCCTGGACTTGCAATGATCCACTTGGCGAGTTCCGACGAGCTTTTTTGGCAAGCTCCTAGACTTCTCGGATTTGTTCCTGCAGAACCTCCGACGACCGTTCGGACTTCCGTCGAACTCTCGAACTCCCATCGTGATCATAGTCTTGACTCCGGCGCAACTCCTGCTGTATGTCTTACTTCCATCCTAGTTAATCCTGTACATGTAAAACAAAACTTCGATCGAGATAATTAATCCTATGCAATTAACCAAGTTGTCCGACATGTCATTGGTCCCTCGACGCTTCGTCCTATTATTCGGCGCATCGTCCTCTCTTGCGGCCTATTGCCTAATTGGCCAGTTGACTCCGCAACTCCGATATCCTTGGCACAATACCCGCTTTTCTTGGCCCGATGCCCGAGTCCATGGCCGGAAGCCTTCTGTCGATACGTCAACCGATCCACCGGCCCGACGTCCAATCTTCTGACATATTCCTCCGGCACAACATGATTTTTCCTGCTTTAATTGTCTCATCCTGATCGAAGCATTCTGCATTACTCAAAACGTAGATTAAATCATAAACATATATCAAGTGGTTTCATTATCAAAATACGAGATTCAACAATCTCCCCCTTTTTGATGATGACAACCACTTGATGACGGAGTTAACCTTAACTCCCGGAGTTTAAACACACTCCCCCTATCAATATGCCATATTGATAGAAACTCTTGGATTCAAAAATCCAAGCAACATGTCATCATAAACTTATGCATAACATGTCATGTCATCAACATACTTCTCCCCCTTTGTTATCAACAAAAAAGAGAAGTACAACTATTCTTATGTTTGTAGTATTAATTCAACTTATTGCAGAAAAAACATAATATTAGGTTTTATCATCATGCAGTTTTGAAGCTAGAAAATTTAGCAAGTGTTACATCATGCTTAAAACATTCAAGCTATCAAGTTTTAGATATACAAGGTTTACAACATACAAGATAGCACTTTTGCTTCTTTTGATATAGCAACTTCTATATCATGCAAGCTCGCAAATTAGAGATGTTCAAGAAGGCAACTCTTGCTTCTTGAAATATGTAAATTTTGTCAACTTTGCTAGATGGGCAAGTTAGCATGTTTTGCTTCTTGAGATAGGCAAGATAGCACTTTTGTAATTTTTGTTTTTATCTTGAATTGTGCAAGCTAGCTAGTTTGCCTCTTTTCATGATGTCCATGCTAGAAATTCTTGCTCCCCCTTTGTCATTGTCAAAAAGAAGGGAAGTCCCTTATATCAATTTTCAGATTATGACAAAGGTAAGTATCAATCTTATTTATGCATCATTATATATTCAAATTAAAACATACATAATTTCAAAAACCTTATTTTTCATGCACAATACCGAAAAATAAATCAATCATCATTAATGGGCATATCATACATGATACTCAAATATTAAAATTTTTAAACATTTATCAACATGTTGATCATGATACCAAACATTCATCATTTAAAGCATTCATGATACATATCATATGCAATACATCATGTACATCATTGTCATAAGTATTGCATGCATCATTTCAAATTCATGAATATTTAATCATTGCATGCATCATACCAAATCATAAAATATAAAATCATCATTTATTTTACATCATGATGGTACCAAATTTGTCAAATTACATCCTACCATGCATGATCGAAACTTCTTATTTGTATACATCAAAACAAATTAATGAATATTTCATATATTCATATCATCACATAAGGAATATCAAGAAGAATTTTAGGTGATGAGATGTATTTCATACATTCAAAGAATTTCACATAACAAAATTCAAGTCATAAGCCTTAAAAGATGTCATGAGAGAACATATAAACAATCTTGATTTATAAAATGAATACTCAAGTTATAATTTTGAAAAATCAAAAGAAACCTTGATTCATTTTTAACAAATCTCCTCTTAAATAAATAACATAAAGAGTTCTTAGGAGATCATGAAAAAGATAGAATTCATTCAATCTTGTAAGAGAACAAGATATTAATTTATGCATATAAAATCTTGATTTAAGCATAAGAAATCTCAATTTACAAATTTCAAAAAATCAAGATAAAGCTCATTTAAATCATCAAATCAAGATCAATTTAAAGAGATTCACAAAAGTAATACAGATAGATTCATTAATTTCCCTTTTTAAAAAATCAATAAAGTCAAAAAAATAAATTTTTCAAGAAGAAACCTTTCCACTTTTTAGTTGTTTTAATTCAAGTGGTTTATTTCATACATACATGTTCTTTTCTTTTATGCTAAATAAAAATATGCATCAACGTTTAGGATCGAAAAATGAATTTCGTCATAAAACCATCAAGATCAATATATTCTCAAAAATGAATTGTTAGGATCAAGAAAATTCGAAAATGAAATTTAACACTTTCATGTATTCGGATATGGTTTTGCAATAGATTTTCAAATTCAATCATGAAGATAAAACATGCTCATGATCATGGAAATTTTTGTATCTAAAACACATAATTTTCAACATGTTATTAAGGCATGTAATAGTGTAAAATCATTATGGCAATTAAGTGATTTGATCATTTAATCAAGAAAGTCCGAAAAATAATCTTAACAAGTTCATGCATTCGGGCACATTTTTACCATATGTTTTTCAAATACACTTATGAAAATAACATATGCTTATGATCATGTATAACTTAAAATCTCATGCATAAAATTGTCAATCATGGTATCAAAATATTTAATATTACATCATTATGCATTTCTTCAAATCAAACATGATTTTATTTAATCAAAATCGAGAAATAACAATGGAAATCAATGTGATACACATTATTACTTCTTAACCACATATAGTATGATTTCATATTTTCAATCAAAATCATTTTATTTGTTTATCATAAAATATGTATTTTTCATGATTATTTTCAAAACTACTGGTCATAATTTTTGCATTTTCATTTTTTTTAAACATGTAATTTTCAAGAAAATTAATTCTATACCAAAAAAAGAAAATGCATTATGGAAAACATCAAGTAATTTCAAAATAAATTAAGGGGGTTGAGTTACTTACCTTGTAGTCGAAGCTCGTCAAAGCCCAATTTGTCGTTTCACCTTTGGAAGTTTTTGATTCATCCTTGGTTGCCTTCCTCTTCTTTGGCCTCTTCCTCCATTCAAGTTCATTGTTTATTTTAGATTTTTGTTTAATAAACTTATTAAGATTTAATGTTCGAAGTTCAAGTTCATCATTGTCCTCATCACTTGAGTCATCGCTCAAGTGGTATTCATTTGTCCGGAGTTCCAAATCCTTCCTGTTCTTTGGAAGGTGATTTTGTTCATTATGTTCATCATGTGCATTGTGCACCATTTCATCTATCATCAACGAACCAATTAGTTCTTCAAGTGAAAAAATATTTAAATATTTTGTTTCTTGTATTGTGGTTATTTTAGGATCCCAATAAGTGTAGTACAATTAGTTCAATATTTAAACAACCATTTCATATATCATTCGAGTTTTCCAATAAGTGTAGTCCAATCCGTTAAACAACGGTGGACAAACAACCGATAAACCCTCTTGAAAGTCATGAAGAGCCATTTCTCTTGGGTGTAAATCCGAAATGAGAAATACCAGGCTCTAATACCAATTGTTAGGATCAAGAGCACTAAGAGGGGGGGGGGATGAATTAGTGCAGCGGAAAACTTTTGACGATTAAAACTGCGTTCGTACGTTAAAATCCGATTCCGACGTAAAAGTCGTTTCGTGCAGATAATAACTTTGAAAGCTTACAGAAACGTATTAGAAGTAAAGCAAGGAAGGCAGTTTGCAGTTAAGATAGAAATCAAAATGTAAGCGTAAACTGAAATATGATGTTCGTACGATAAAACCGATTTCCATCTTAATGCCGATTTAGAAAATACTTAACTATGAAACATGTTCGTAAATGAGCATAAGACAGTAAGCTAGTGAGGAGGTTTGTAGTAAAGATAAGATGCTCAAAGTAAATGCAAACCAAGATTTAGAGTGGTTTGGTCAATCTTGACCTACATCCACTTTTGGCTTCCTCCACCAACGAGGTCACCGACGTCCACTAGAGGCCTTCCTTCAATAGGCGAAGGCCAACCACCCTTTTACAGTTTCACTCCTTTTAACGGGCTTAGAAGACAACACTTACAAACTTTTCTCTCCTCTCTTGAAAGATCAAAACTTGGAAGAAAAGAGGGAGGAGAACTTCTAGACTTTACAACACTTTTGAGCTCTAAAATCACAGAGTAAGATCAAGCTTTCGGTGCCCTTTCATACAGGAAAGGGTGGGGTATATATAGGCCCCAAACTAGTTTGAAATTGGAGCTCAAAAATATCTTTTCTCGGATTTTCGGGGTCCTGGCGGTACCACCTCTTGACTGGGGTGGTACAACCGCCTAGCAGCTTGGAGACTGAGCCTCTAGGCGGTGCCACCGCTTGACAAGGGCGGTTGCACTGCCTAGTCTCGCTTGGAGACTAAGCCCAAGCGGTGCCACCGCCTGCCTGGGGAGGTTGCACCACCCAGCATTCCTAGGAGACCTTCTCCTGAGCGGTGCCACCGCCGACCCTGGCGGTGCCACCGCCTGGTAGAAATTCTGGTCTGAATGGGTTGATCCATTCAGCCCAATTTGGGTCTGTCAAGGGCCCAATTGCCCCCAGATTAAGTTAATAGGATCACCTCCCATTCCTAACTTAATCTACATGCTAACTACGACATTTCTTAAGACATTTACTACAACTTGCTCCGGTGCGTCAATAGCTTCTTTCGGCGAGCTTCCGACGAACTTCCGGCGAACATCCGACGAACCTTCAGCGATGCTCTGGCGGACTTCTGGCAAACTCCTGGACTTGCGATGATCCACTTAGCGAGTTCCGACGAGCTTCTTTGGCAAGCTCCTAGACTTCTCGGATTTGTTCCCGCAGAACCTCCGACGACCGTCTGGACTTCCGTCGAACTCTCGAACTCCCAATGTGATCATAGTCTTGACTCCAGCACAACTTCTGCTACATGTCTTACTTCCATCCTAGTTAATCCTGCACTTGTAAAACAAAACTTCTATCGAGACAATTAATCCTAAGCAATTAAGCAAGTTGTCCGACATGTCATTGGTCCCTCGATGCTTCGTCCGATTATTTGGCGCATCGTCCTCTCCTGCGGCCTATTGCCCAATCGACCAGTTGACTCCGCAACTCCAATATCCTTGGCACAATACCCGCTCTTCTTGGCCCGATGCCCAAGTCCACGGCCCGAAGCCTTCTGTCGATACGTCGACCGATCCAGCGGCCCGACGTCCAATCTTCTAACATGTTCCTCCGGCACAACATGATTTTTTCTGTTTTAATTGTCTCATTATGATCGAAGCATCTTGTGTCACTCAAAACACAGATTAAATCATAAACATATATCAAGTGGTTTTATCATCAAAATACGAGATTCAACACATCTCTTTGAATTAATTGAGACCCCAAAAGCTTTTATTCTCCCACCTCATCTCAATACACAAGTGATCTATATCTTATCCTATAAAGAGCTTCAAATGATGCCATCTATATACTAGAGTGATGATTATTTAGAGTAGCTCTCAATTAACTTGAAACCCTAGTTCAATCATTCCAATTGAACTTGATTTAACTAGAAACTAATTGAATCAATCTCTAATCCTTATTTAATTAGTTTGGAACCACCCTATATTATTATAATTTAGATTAGATTACGTTCAATTTAAGTTAAATAGACTTGAGTAAGTCAATCAATTTGGAATCATGAATTGATATAAATTAATCAAATATGGTTTAATTCAATCAATGTTTGGGTTCAAATCTAACTAGATAATAGTAGGCTAGGTTGGGTCAATCCATGTACTAGTCATCTGCACTGTACATGACTATGTATGCACCATACTATGCTAGGCTAACCTATGGCCCATGGACTAGTCATGTGCATCGCACGTGACTATCCGTATTGGGTTGGGCTAAGCTAGCTTGTAGGCTAGGGTTTGACTTGGGGGTTGAGCCTGACCTATTGATTAGGCCTAGCTTGTGGGCTATGATTTGACCTATAAGTTAGGCTTAACCTGTTGTATGGGTTTAGTTTGGCTTAGCCTATGAGCTATTTCAATCTAAATCCTAATCAATTTCTTCAATTTCAAATTGTAACATAATAAAATTATTATCAAGCATAGATATTTATTGACCAAGTCATTAAAAATTAATAACATACTAAAATGTAAGACTAAAAGATAAACTACAATACGAGAAAATAGTATTCTTAATTCAAATATAAAAATAAGATATCATGTATTCAATACATATAACATGAATAATAAAAAATAAAAACCCTAAAATGGATCAAAAAATATTTTAAAAATTTTAGATAACTTATTTTAATCTAACAATATAATTTTAACACTTAAAGGATTAAAAAATATTTTTGAACTACTTATAACATATTTTAATCCAGATAAGTTTAAAAGATAAACTATAATATGATGAAATAGCATTCTTAATTTAAATATAAAAAAATCAGGTATCATGTATTCAACATATATGACATGAATATTTTTAATATTTTCTAATCCAAAAATAAAAACTTTAAAAAGGGATCAAAGAATATCTTAAAAATTTTAGATAACTTATTTTAATTTAACAATAAAATTTTGACATATAAAGGATTAAGAAATATTTTTGAATTATTTATAATATATTTTAATCTTAAAAATAAAATTTAAAAATAGATTTTTCAAGAAAGATAGAAAATCTACCTCTACTCAATAGGATATAAGTCTTCGTCCTTTTATTTCTAGGTTTGATGAAGATCAATAGGATATAAGTCTTCGTCCTTCCATTTCTAAGTTTAATGAGGAATGAATGATAGGAATCCCTCCCTTTAAATAAGAGGAGGTTAGCCCTTTATTTAAGAAATTTTTTAATTTATATATTTATTTAATATTAATTTTCGTTTAATATACTAATAAATATAATAATATTATATTTAGAAATATTTTATAATTATTTCTTAGATTACAGAAATAAAAAGTAAAATTTAAATGAAAATTTTATAATAACTAATTTTAATTAGAAATGGATAAAACTGTGTAGTCTAACAATTTAGACGAATGAGAAATTGATAGGTCTACCAAACGAAATAGTAGGACACAGAGCTAGCGCAAGGAAAGCACGACGATGCCGCCGAGGTCCTTCTCATGCCGGTGCCCGTGCTTCGTAAAGGAGCATCGAGCTAGGTTCTACATCATGCGCGCTGCTGCATCACCATGCTCGTCTGCTGGCGAGACAACCCTTGACATGTAGGAGAAGAAGACGCAAAACCATATGCATACGCCTTGATAGTTCTCTCAACATCGAAAGGATGAAAGGGAAGAATAAGTCAAAACTGGGTATACTGTTTTTTCTCTTATACTAAGAGGGATGTATGAGCTGTGAGCTCAACATAGGGGAGGAGCATAGAAAGACTTTGTTCTTCACAGGCTACTGTTTCCTCTGTTTTGGTTGAATTGACTGGTAGATTCTATCTACCGATGGAGGAGACAAAGAATGAGAAAGCAAGAAATGGCCGTTTGTATATTGAGTTACTGCATTTCATTAATATTGTTCATTCATTTCATGCATTCAATGGACACATTACTTGAACGTATAAAAGGGAGTTATTCTTATCTTAGGTGGGAATATTTACCGAGGAACCAAACAACGTGAAGAGCGTCCTCTGTGACAGGAAAAGATGCGTCCACGATCCCGATAGAACTGTTCGTACTTGTCTCTTCCGTTGGTTACGAGTGTGTGGACATGGAGGCTCACTTTCTCTGATTGTGGTCTATCATCTGAAACGCAAGGAGCCAGTAGATGATGGATTGACGGCCATGATCTGGTGGGACCAGCGGTTTGTTACACCCGTGATATCTCTACGCCTCTCTATAACGGGGCCGTTATATGGAACTCGCAGTCAACAGTTATAATAACTAGGCTTCATGGGCCTCACCCGTTTCAGGAACGCTGGCCCGTTCATATCCTTCGCTCCAACGCCGCGGTCTCCTATTAAGTGCGACTCGCGTGCGGCTCGGTTCGATGCGTCGGGTCTTTGGGGCGAAACCAAAACCAATCCTCGCGTCATAGCAGCGTTTCGAGTTCGGGGGGGTTTCGGTGCTCCTCATTTCTCACTCACCCTCTTCCTCCGCGTTTGAAACCCTAGAGGAAGAGGAAGATGTCGGGCGGCTTCTTTCGGGTAAGCGAAACCCTCTTTTCATCCGATATCTCCCTTTCGATTTCGAATCTTCTGTCGAACTCTTCCTGCTGCGGTTTGTCGTGGCCGAGGGGATCGGTTAGGGTTCTAATGGCTCCCCGATGCTGACTTCAGGGCACCTCAGCGGAGCAGGATACCCGCTTCTCCAACAAGCAGGCGAAGCTGCTCAAGACTCAAAAGTTCGCTCCCGTGCTCGATCACCCGGTGAGTTGCTCATCAGATCGACCTGTAATTCGAATTGTGTTTGGAGTTTCATTTCTCTTCAAGTCTGGGGTGTAGATCGGAAGATTTCTAGACAAACTCTGTCCGTTAGTTTAATGCATTATTGAATAGAATCTGGAGTGTCTTAGATTCTGTAACTTGAGAAGTTTCTTTCTCTAGTTCACCGCTTACAAGATTGAATCTTATTCTGATCAGGTGGATGTTACAAAGGTAAAGATGGACGTGATCAGGCCATGGATTGCAACTAGGGCTACTGAGCTACTTGGTTTCGAGGATGAAGTTCTCATCAACTTTGTTTATGGACTCCTCGATGGCAAGGCATGCTGTTTCGACTGTCTATGCTTTTGGTAGACCGTGGTTACATAGACCACTCAGTACTGAATGTACTATTCCAAGTTTTTATGCAGGTGGACGGGAAACAGATTCAGATCCAGCTTACAGGATTCCTGGAAAAAAATACAGGGAAGTTCATGAAGGAGCTTTGGGGACTTCTCCTCAGTGCACAAAATAATGCCAGCGGTGTTCCGCAGCAGTTCTTGGATGCCAAAGAAGAGGAATTGAAAAAGAGAATGGTTCCTTTGAATTTTATTACTTCTGTGGTACTGTTGCATTGTTCTTGTTAACTCTGTGTTCTAATGCATTGTTTGTGTTGCAGGCGGAGAGTGAAAGAATCACTCAGGAAATACAGAAGAGAAAGGAGAAAGAGGGAAGAGAGTTCGAGCAAGAGAAGCAGAAGAGGATGGTATTTAACTTTTCTGATCCAGAGTTTTTTCTTTGATACATTTAAGATTTTTTTTAAAAAGTTAACTCATGGTTGTCTCTCTATGCCATTCAGAGCTTGTGCGATTATTTGGGTTCATATACTTCTTTACCTCAAACTACTGTAGGACGCTGAGGCCGGCATTACTGCTGTATCTGGCTCGAGTTTAAAACATTCACTGCCAAAGGATTCCAGAGTTCAGTCTGAGGAGAGAGATATGGAGACAAAGCAGAGTCCAAGATTAAAAAGACGGTTAGTATCAACATGCTCACCACATTTATTACTACCAGACCTGTCCTTTGCAGTTTGTAAATTTTCATACATGCCAAATGTTATTTGTATTAGGGCTTAATTTCTTACTCTGTTGATATTGCAACTTGACGAAGGGAATCAAGACCGACTTTACTTGACTTTCATTTCTTGAAATGTGTAAGCTAGTTGACTCATTCTGTATACCATAGGATTTTTTCTTTTACTCTGAGAAAACTACATAATCCACTGTTAGGATAACATTTTGAAGTGAGACAGAAGGAAAACCAAGTATAAACTGGATGTGGAATTCACTGTCTCGGTTGACATGGGTCTCCTTTTAGAAAGTGTGTTGTTTGTTTTTATATGCAAGACTTGATGATGTTTCCTTGAGGACAGGAATGTTCCAAATAATCTTACTATAGCATGTAGGGGTTGCAACCATTGATTGTGGCACATGCTTGTTTTTCACTGGTGTCGTGAGGTAAAGATCGGTCTACTGTTTGTTATTCCCCAGAGATAGGAATGGACTTATCTCTTGTTATATATTTCAAATATTTTAGTAATATTGGAGGAGTAATATTTACTTGCAATCTTTTGATGTTGTGAGCTTGATTGTGTTATAAGCTAAGTTTTTTCTTCTTGTTCCCTTTAGGCTTTACATTTCTCTACACTTGAATCATAATTCTCGTATTTGGTTGCTATTTTTTATTTGTTCAATTTGTGATCATTTAACTTAGGTATTATCACCTATTTTAATAGGATAAATATGATCTTTCTTCAGAAGGATTTCTTCACCAAACAGGTCGTTCAGCAAATCAGCTTCTGTGTCTTCTCTTTTGTGATTTTCTACAGAAATTTTATTCTATTTGAGATCCGATAGTATACTGGTTCACTTTATCACTAACTTCAAGTACTATTAAATAATGATATATTTAATTCCATAATGTTGTTGGGTAACTTGGATTTATGTTTAGCTTATTGGAGGTGAGCATAGTTTCTGAGTAATTCAATCCTAATTAGCTTAAATTTGGAAATCATCTTAGTTCCTGTTTGTCATACATTTCCTGAAATTATTTCTTAATCAATGAAACAATATTTGAGTATCATTATTCAAGTATTTGAAATTATTTCTTAATCAATGCAACAGTTACTTTATTTACTATCCCCGGTTTGGCAGCTACAGTCCTTGATGCTATGACAATGACTCTGCTACTAATATAGAAGCTTAGGTTCTTTATCATGCTCTCTGTTATGAATATCATTAAAACCATCAATAATATATGTTTGTCTTTTTTTGTGGACAACCAATGCTATTTGTTGAACCAGATATTTGGCACTGCCTTTGTCAAATTCATATATCAATTATACAACAGCCTTCTGCTGCATGGTTACTTCCATTATCTGGACATATTTGTTTCCTATATCTTCGAGTTCACTCTTATTTC
Organism: Musa acuminata AAA Group; assembly: GCF_036884655.1. Classification (NCBI taxonomy): domain Eukaryota; kingdom Viridiplantae; phylum Streptophyta; class Magnoliopsida; order Zingiberales; family Musaceae; genus Musa; species Musa acuminata. The sequence goes on along the minus strand of NC_088336.1, from coordinate 15,601,478 downwards.
CATGATCAACTTTTTTTTATGCTGTTGCTTGGGTAATGAAAACAGAGCTCTTTTACATGTTTCATTTACCAGAGAAGGACGATCAAGAAGTCGATCTCTTTCATCTCATTCCCAAGGGCATTCACTTTCTCCTAGTAGAAGGTATCATTCTCCACATAGGCGTGCCATGTCATCTGAAAGGCAGTATAAGTCTCCAGCTAGAAGGTCGATTTCTCCCCGTCATACATATTCCCCACGGAGCAACTGGTCACCTTCAAGGCGCAGATCACCGAGACGAAGATCACCGTCACCCATCCGACGAAAATCTCCTTATGGACGAAGATCTCCATTGTTGCGCTGTAGGTCTCCTCCCTCACGCCATAGGTCCCCAGTTCAAAACCGCAGGAGATCGCCTTCCCCTTCACGCCATCGGAGATTGCCTTCCCCATCACGCCATCGGAGATCGCCTTCCCCATCACGCCAACGGAGACCACCTGCTGCACGCCGTGTGTCTCCTATCAGGCGTAGGTCTTTATCTCCTGCAAGAGATAAGGCCGTGTCTCCTTGGAGATCACCTCGAAACCGGTTTCAACAGCAAAAGAGGTCTCTGCATTCACCTGGAAATTATGGTGGAGATTCTCAAGTGTCTCTGCGGGCAAGAAAGAGGTGTTGACACAGAAAATTGTACCTGTTTTAAATTAACTGATTATTGCAAATGTTATTGCTAACATTGCACTTTGTATATCTTGTCTCATGTGCTGATACATGTGCAGGAGTAGCAGTCCTCACAGGAGTATTAGCCCATCTTATCCAGCTCATAGAGGTTCAAGTAGGGAAACAGATACCAGAAGTAATGGTTATGACTCCAAAAGGCGTCGGGATAAATATTCACCCAAGAGGTGGTTCTTAAGGCTGTATCCTGTTTCCCAGTTGTCTATAGATTGACATCTTAATGGAAAGTGTGCCATACAAATATTGCAGTACAGACATTCTTATCATAACTTCTTTTACTCAGGGCTCGTGAGAAGAGATCACCAGTTCATCACACCTTGCATAGAGAGGTGGTTGATCATTCGGACTTCAAGGGCAACATCTTGGATCCCCTTCCACACATTTTAACAGTTTCTTCTAGGTCTTCCAGTCCAGATTCCAGGGATCAGAATGACATCCACAGCAAAGATTATGATGTACCATCAGAGAACTCTTCAGAGCAGTCAGATTCCCCTAGCCATTTGAGAAAAAGTCCAACAAGAAGAAATAGGTACATGCCTATGTAGTATTTTTTGTCATTGCTCCTACCTTTGAGGTTTATCAGTTTATCATAGAGATTGGTCACCAAATGATCTTGCAGGCTGTCTGAAAAACGATTGCCTAACAACATCCAAGAAATAAATGACAACAATGAAGAGTCTTATGTTGTCAGGTTAAGTTTATTCTTTTGGCTTCTTTGGTTTTGAATTATACTTGAATCTCATGTCAGTCCTGTTATCTATCCACATTCTAATTTTCAGGGAGGATGCATACTGTAGAACTGATTCCTCATCCAAGAAAGGTAGAGATTCAGCAGCTGATATGAAGAAGAAAAGGTTTCATGCCAAAAAATTCAGCCAAGAAGAGTTTTCTAATAACGGGTTAGAAGTTGATCACTCTCCAAGCAACCAAGATCGTCATTCTAACATGGGCATAAAAAATAAGGAAACTGAATGTAAAAGGTGAATAACATTCTCCTTTTGCTTTTCTCTTCTCTTGTTTCATTCTTTCCTGTTCTCAAGCACACGTCCCCATGTCCCCTTATGGTTCCTCCCAGATACTCAGCAATTTTTTTTTTAATTTCAATAGGGAATTAATAGGTCAGCAAGCATTTATGATTATCAAGTTTTTAAAAGCATACCTAAATATGTTAGTACAGTCTAACAAAAATCATTATTGGTGTTAAAACTGAGACAGAATAGAACTAATAACACAATTTGCATTAGTCCCTAAAATCAGTAATCTATAATTAGTAACAGACTGGTGAACAAAAACAAATTGAAGATGATCTTGACCATCAAATTGAGACTACTGAATGAAGTCAGAAAACTAGGTATAAGGATAGTTTATGCAAAAATTTTGGGGTAAGAAAATAAGATTTTGGGGCTTCTGGGACTTACAGCTTTGTTGTTATTGTTGTTGTTGTAGTAGTATAAAATAAGATGATTAAGCTGATAGATGAATAAAGTGGGGTGGCAAGTGAAAAAGAAAAGCAAGAGACATTTAAGTTAAACTGATGGGTTATAGAGTAGATCTAGAGCAAGACGGCAATCTGACCTTCAAGAGGAAAAAGAAGAGATGAGAGTTAAAGCAGTCCTCTACCAAGTTCAATTTCAGTCTCTCTGAGCATTGGCTCACTGTTTCTGATTTGAATTCAATGTCCCTAATTAACATTCATCATACGAACTCTGAATATATTAGTATCTTTTAATAGACTGTTTAATGTAGCTGACAACAATGGTTGAAGTTTTTTATTCCATCCAAATCAATCTATTCACTTAAAAGGCCGAGCTTGGCTGAGGCAGATCAATTATTGAATGGATCACCTTGTATTAACTAGGACTGTTATTCTCAATCAAAAATCATCCTGCTTGGTTGATTAATACCATCCAAATTGATCACAGTGCAGGAGGGAAAAAAAAAAGCCAAGTAGCATCACCTCTTTTGGGGAAACTTACCTCTTTGATTTTCATTTTGGTGACCAAGTACTCTTTTGAGTATAAGCCATGCATCTCAACCTAATTATTTATCCATGTCATACTTTGACATTTATATGTTTGACTATATTGCTCATAATAATTAGTATTTGTGCTTTGACGTTAATATTTATTCATGTCATGTCCACAGATTATGTTTTATTCACAGCATGTGCATGCACATGTTACCATTAATATACTTTGTAGTGGCCTTTCATTATTTTTTTATTTTCGAATTAGCTTTCAATTGAAATGCCATCCAGCCTATCTATTCCAGTACTAATTATATATCAATGACCAACCAGAAATATATTTCAATCTTGTGAGCCTTTGTAACTTCCTATCCTTGTTGGCTTATACAAGTTTCATTCTAATGCTCATACTCTTCTGAAAATTTTTGGTACCTATAGGAGTCGTCTCATGTGAGAATCTCTTAACTAAAAATTGGCTAATTTTGTTCTGTATAGGCTTTGACTGTGTACCGATTCCCTTAAAGATACACTATTCTTGTTCCAGAATATAGTGTTGGCAGGCACCCACAACTACCACATAAACAAACAATAGATTGACTGTTGGCCAAAATGAAAGAAGGGTGGGTGACAGAATAACTTTTTGTGGACAATGAAGAATGATGAAATTTATGTTATTTTATTAATTTTGACTTAGATCTTAATTCATTGTTTGCTTTATGAACTAGAATGTTGGGTGGTTTTCAAGAAATTACTGTCATCGAAATGAGGATATAAGGTGGATGTGCTTGGTTAGAAAGAAACTATATAAGAAATTTAGCATCTGAAGCATTTGTGGATATACTAGTCCAGGCTAAATTGAAGGAAATTGTTTAAATTTGTTCGGTTATATTCAAAGGACAAATGCACTGGCTAAACAAGAAGAGATGTGAAGGAAAAGCTAAAAAAATTCGTTGGAAATACTGAGAGAAAATTTGATTTGTGATGCTGCCTTCAACAAAGCTCAATGGCCCTGGACTAGTTTTCGTTGATCCTTGACCTGGATCAGCCATTCCGGTTGACTCAATGGCAATCTCGCTTTCAAGTTTTCTTAATTTTTAGTTGAATTCGAGTAGTTTGGGTATGGATACTGGCCTTAACAAAGCTCAGAGTGGGAAAAGATTCATAAAGCCAACCCCATGGAATTGACATTACCGCCAGCACTGCTAACATTATTGTTGGCCAAGTTTGAGCATTAGTGTGGATCACCATTCAGTTTTTGGTGTATAACTCTCAGAAGCAATTCTTTTTCTATAGATTTGCATACACCTAATAATCATTCTGTTCTGGGATTAGTTAAAGCTCCTAACGAAGTTAAATGTCTTCCACAGTTCTGTGGCTTGGACCAAATCCTGGTTTTGAAAGATAATGTTTTTTTTTTCTTTCTTTTTAAGCTTTCTGTGCAAGGAATACTTAAATCACCATGCATTATCTTGCCTAATAGCTATGTGGATGTGTTACTATCATGTCTTTTCTTGCCAGTTATACTGAATATGGTCCTGAAAGGGTACAGGGTGAAAAACATTCTATGGAAGTTTCCTATGATAGACAACACTCAACTAAGATAACCGTGCAAGTTGCATCTGCTTCAGTAGTTTCTAATGAGCTGGTTTTAAAAAGCTCCCGTGCGGATCTTTCTGTATCAGATGCTGAAAAAAGGGCTAAATCAAGAAGCGATGCATACAGAGAATCGCATTATGAAACAGAATCTGTTAAAAAATCTGAGAGAAAAATGGATACAAGCAGTCAAGCACACAGCAATCATTCGGATTCTGACGAGACTAATACACATAAATATAGGAGTACCAAAAAAAGGCATAAAAAGTCTGATAGGCATAGAAGGGAAGATGAGGCTTCTGAGCCTGATTCTCATACTGAAGATAAGGAAGCCAAGAGAAGAAGGAAGGATGAGAAAAGATTACGCAAAGAGGAAAGGCGTCGAAAGCGTGAAGATAAACACCGGAAAAGATCAGAACGCCATGCTGAGAAGCTAAAAGTGAAGTCAATCGATACTGTGACACCCCCTCCAGATTTTGAGAAATATGATAATGGTAAATCAGATGGTGAAGCTTCAATTAAAACGACTTCTCGTTTGGCTGTTGCAGAAGGAACAGAATCCGAGGAAAAAAGGCTTGAGATTGAGCTCCGAGAGAAGGCCCTTGAATCTCTTAGAGCGAAGAAGGGCATTGGGCATTAAGTTGTCACACCATAGGGATATCAACTTTCCTCCATATCCTGCTCTTTTGTTGAAATATTGTTTTATTTGTAATAGACATTCGATATAAGGACTAAGCACATCTTGCATCGCAAACTGTTTGATGTAGTCATGTTTACTCTGGCAGCCAAAGTGCATAAACGAGGATTATGTTAACAAGCCTTTTCTTGGTGCTAATGGGGGCACGCATGACTACTATATTATTCTTGCAATGTATTCCTTTTTTATAGGACAGCAAGTGATTTCTGCCAATTGATAGATGATACATGTCTTTCAGGATTTTATGTATGCAAGTTCCTTTTAGTTGAAATTTGCTACGTTATAGCTTGTAATAAATGGGCCTCAAGCATGATCGCTGCTGCTAAGGAGACTTATGATTAGCTGCTGTCGCGCTCCCGTAGTTGGGGATTTGTCGGGATTTTGGTAGATCCAGCAGCCACGTTAAGGACCCACTGATAACACTCAAACCAGGTCAACTAGATGCACACCCATGGTTGGGCAAATATAAGATACAGCAAGCATTTATCACCTATATATAGACGTTCTTTGGCAGTTTGATTATTGTTCCGTTCCGTAGAAGAGAATGGAGAAGCATTGCCTGCCATAAGATAAAACCATGGCCTTTTAAACATACTTGGATTTATAGAAGAAAAACTTGGTTAGACTTTGGTAGGGGCCGCGCGAACGCGTACCCCCGCTGCCACAAATTACGACGTCCACTCTCCCACTTGGGGAGATGGTAGACCAGCGCCCCTCCCTAGTGCAATGGAGGTCGCGGGCCCAGGCCATGGGCCTTGTTGATCGCCCATCGACCCCGTCCAGGTAAGTATGGAGAAAAGGACGACGAAGACTCTGTTTTAAGCGCCTCTTGCGCCTTACGTCTTCGTGTCCCAATCGATGTGGGACTAATCGTCCCTGTTTCCGTAAAGGCAGTGAGTTATTACGAGATTCTTTGTGATGGAATGTTTTTAGTTGTCATTGCTCGATACAGTCCAAATCCCTCGAACGGAAAAGTTGAGAGCCACGGCCTGACGATAGAAGCCATACTGCACCATCCTATGCAGTCCGAGCAAGAGAAGCAGCAGCAAAATAGCAGAGCGGAACACTAGAGAGCCACAGACATGGCTTCGGACGCTTTAATCCCCCCCAGGTAATCAACTACCGGTTCCTTTCCCCGTTTCTCACCCTTCAGAAATGCAAGCTTACCTCGGAGCTCCAAGCACCATGCATACATAGCCTGAAAGCAGCGATATTGGCCGCTCTAGAAAGAAACATCTCCTGATATTAATTAACATTAATAAGTTAATAAAGTGGCTAATTATCATAAAAAAAAACTTAAATTCAATTTAGATAGGGGCCGCGCGAACGCGTTCCCCCGCTGCCACAAATTACGACGTCCACTCTCCCACTTGGGGAGATGGTAGACCAGCGGCCCTCCCACGTGCAATGGAGGTCGCGGGCCCAGGCCACAGGCCTTTTTGATCGCCCGACGACCCCGTCCAGGTAAGTATGGTGAAATGTTCGGCCAAGCTCTCTCTTAAGCGCCTCTCAAACCTCTCCGGCTCCGAGAATCCACGATGTGGGACAATGAAATGAAATGTCGCGAGAGGAAAGGAGTATCAAAACTGGAACAACACCAACGAACGTAAGTCCGTTGCTATTAGGAGATATCGATATTTTACGGTGGGTGATCAATACAATTTCCTTCGTGCAAGCTAGTTAGTTGATTGAAACAACAATTTGCATGCGTAGATACATCTGATCTCTGTCGTCGTTGGACTTTTCGTTGTGAATTCTGTGCTTACAGTTATATGTTCTCAACTATAAATAAGGGTTCTAAGAGCAAGGCATAAGTCTCCCAACTTTCTGAATCCTTACTTATAGTCTCAAATATTTATAAATTTGAATATCGAAGAAATTTTATCGAGCACACCTTAATATGGGTTTATTAATGATCTAAAGAATTGAACCATCTAAATTTGTACTAAGATTCTCCATATTAGATTTTCAACCTCCAAATATAAACTTTGATATTTAATGTTGCAAACCCACTTCCATGGTGTGGTGATAATATTTTGAAAACAAGTTATATTAGATTAGCCCCAATCCGATCAAAGTCGACACCAAAAAAAAAAGAGTAATTGATTACTTATATTTTAAAACAAATCTAACTCGAATTAACCCTATGACTAAATTTTGTACTATCAAAAAATTAAGTAATATATTATTTATATTTCAGAACTAAATTCTATACAAATCAAAACCTATATAATCTGTTATTTATATTTTAGAATGAGATCCAACTCGGATTAACCCAAACCGACCAAATTCGATACTAACCATAACTAATAAATTTATTAAGAGATTACTATTTACAATCATATTTTTATTATTTATAGCCTCATGTTAAAATTTTTGAATATTTATAAGTTAACCACAGTAAGTAAACATATATGCCATCAATTTAGAACTCAATTCTAATGAGATCTTTTCACTCCTTTCATATCATCCCCTCCCTTTTTTTTTTTTTTCCCTTTTCTCTTTCTTCTTCTTCTTCTCCCTGTCGAATGAGGTTGGTGATGCGGTCTGCACCCGTTTAAGCCGTGATCTTGGTACGTTACGGCTTGGTTCAGGGGCCCGGATGCCGAAGATCGCGGGTAGAGCCTCTTGATGCCTTTTGGGTGAGCGCTCGCAGCAACCCGATCCGAATGTGGTCCACCGAGTCGGTTAGCTGCAATCCCCTGGCAATGTGGTCGTCGTGTACCTGCACAAAGGTCGGGCCGTCTCTTGGGCCCGACCCCTCCGACGGTCTAATTAGTGGACGAGAAGAGGCTTTTTTCTGGAGAGAGTCCCCTTGACCATTAGGCCCTGGACTCTTTTATAGTTTGGGTCTGATGTTACCTGATGTTCCTGTTTGTCAGAACGGGGTCGTGTCTCTGGCTGGATTTGACATTGCCATTAGGGTGGCGTGTCGGATCACCCTGTCGCAGGGTATGGGCGGCATCGATCGTCGCCCTCTGCATTTGGGTGAACGTGCTGGGTATGGGCGAGGGAGTCGCTAGCTGAGGGGGGTGACGTTGGAGACGTCGAGTCGACATTAATGCCCGTTCACTCGGACAGGGTGCGGCCCACGCGCGGAGGGTGTCGTGGCATGTCGCGTCGCCATCACTCTTTGAGGGGAGTCCCTTCTATTGTCCCGCCCTGGGGTGGCTGGCGTCATGGTCCATGTCCCCGTTGACTTTTATGGTGATTCCCCTATCACTTCCCCCCCCCCCCCCCCCCCCCCCCCCCAGGCGGAGGTTTGCGGCATTGGTCTTTAGAATTTCGCGGACGGAGGGGTCGCGGGTCGGGAACGTAGATGGAGCGACTCGGGACGTCGGGGTTGACGAGTCGTAGGTCGGAAACTGAGTAGGAGCGACTCGGAATGACTGGATCGAGGGGTCGCGGGTCGGAACCTGAACTGGAACGACTCGAAATGACTGGGTTGACGAGTCGCAGGTCGGAACCTGAGTAGGAGCGACTCGGAATGACTGGATCGTCGAGTCGCGGGTCGGAACCTGAACTGGAACGACTCGAAATGACTGGGTTGACGAGTCGCAGGTCGGAACCTGAACTGGAACGACTCGAAACGATTGGGTTGACGAGTCGCAGGTCGGAACCTGAACTGGAACGACTCGAAACGACTGGGTTGACGAGTCGCAGGTCGGAACATGAACTGGAAAAACTCGAAACGACTGGGTTGACGAGTCGCAGGTCGGAACCTGAACTGGAACGACTCGAAACGACTGGGTTGACGAGTCGCAGGTCGGAACCTGAACTGGAAAAACTCGAAACGACTGGGTTGACGAGTCGTAGGTCGGAACCTGAACTGGAACGACTCGAAACGACTGGGTTGACGAGTCGCAGGTCGGAACCTGAACTGGAACGACTTGAAACGACTGGGTTGACGAGTCGCAGGTCGGAACCTGAACTGGAACGAGCGTCGTGTTCTGGGGCACAGGTCTCTCGTGTACATGGGAGTTGCTACTTTGCTGTCTTCCGCAGGCAGGAAGGTGGGCGCCATAAATTGTGGCGATGGGATGCGCGGCGCTGCGCGCCACGTGGCGCTCCGAGGGAGTGTGGCGCGGCTCCTGGGAATCAGGTTCCCTTGGGCGGGCTCTTCGAAATCGGCGGACGCGGGATTCTGAGGCGGCCTGCTGGCCTCGAGGGCCGTGACTTGCCTTTTCTTCCTCGGGAAGCTCAAACGTCGTCCGCGACTCATTATACATAAGCTTTCCCCTGAGAAGCTTTCCTGCCATTGCTTGCCTGCCGTTGTTCTGTCCGGCCGCTGTCGCTTCCCGTTTGCTCTTTCTCGACTCAGGCCTTTCTCGTCACCTTGAGGTTAGGATGTCTTCGTCTTCCTCCTCTCTTCTTTCAACCTCTACCTCCTCTTCCGAGCGCCCCGGAGTCAGGCACTCGTCTCCGGGGGGCGTCCCCTTAGAAGTGGGAGGGAGTTCCGCCCTGCTTGAGAAGTTCAAGCAGTGGCATAACGTGGACTCGGTGGTGACGGAGGAGTTCCTAGGGGAGCTCCGGGCTCGCTACTGGATCCCAGAGGGTTATACTCTGTCCGCCCCCCGTCCGGGCCAGCGCCCGTATGACCAATTTTCGCAGGGGTTTGGTCTGACGGCGGGCGCCCTCGAGGCGGGGTTACGTTTTTCGCTTCATCCCATGATTGAGAACTGTCTCCGTAAGTGGGGTATATCGCCATCTCAGATGGCGCCAAATTCGTGGCGCTATCTGGTCGTCTTCCTTGGAGAGTGTCGGGCGGCCGGGATAGAACCGTCCAGGGATCTATTTCTGGCTTGCTTTCGACTGTGTCGGGGTCGGGGCGGCTACTACCTAGCCGCGCGTAGCGGGTTTAAGATCGGCGGGGCCCCTTCCAACAATAAAGGTTGGAAGAGCCGCTTCTTCTTTGTCAGCTGCAGTCGGGGATGGGGCTTCAGCACCGGGTGGACCTCCCGCTCTGTCGACAACGTCCTCCCGTTGCTTTCTGGCAGGGAGTCGGGGGATGTGGATCGCCTGAGGGGCATTCTGTCTTCTTCTCGGGCAATCGAAGAGATGACCGAGGAGTGGCTGGCCACCGCAGGGCTGAGCCCGGCTGCCGGGGGTATGGTGTTTCTTATGCTGTGTATAACCATTCGTCTCGGGACATCTGACCGACCGGGTTTTTTCTTGCAGAGATGGTGGATCTTCAATCTGTGAAGAAGGCGTCTCAGGGACGATCCCGGGTGGCCGCGCCCCAGGGCGGCGACGGTTCGGGAGTCGTTGAATACCTCGAGGTTGTCTACCTGCATCTCCAAGGCGAGGCGTAGGCCATGTAGTAGCGCCTCGTACTCGGCTTCGTTGTTGGTGGCTTGGAATTGCAGTCGGACGGACCTTTCGTAGGTTTCTCCAGTGGGGCTTTTAAGGATGAGGCCGACTCCGGCCGCACCGGTGATGGCGGAGCCGTCAACATGCAGGGTCCACGCACGGTCGACATCCTTGCGCCCCTCTGCACAATCCTCGGGCGTTAGTTCAGAGATGAAATCGGCCAGTACCTGGGCTTTGGTGGCGTTTCGCGGAGAGTATTGGATGTCGAACTCGCTGAGCTCGACCGACCATCGTAACATTCGACCCGACAGGTCGAACTTGGATAGGATTTTCTGCAGCGGTTGGTCGGTGATGACTTTGATTGTGTGGGACTGGAAGTATGGGCGTAGCTTTCGCGCTGTCTTCACCAACGCCAGAGCCAGCCTTTCGATGGGGGGGTACCGCGCCTCGGCCCCGGCAAGGACGTGGCTGACGTAATAGATGGGCTGCTGCTTCGGCGGTGCTTCTCGGACCAGCACCGAGCTAACTGCCCGTGCTGACGCCGCCAAGTAAAGGCCGAGGGTTTCTCCTGGCTCAGGGGAAGCGAGTCGGGGCAGGCGGGTAAGGTACGCCTTCAGGTCTTCAAAAGCTTCCTCGCACTCGGGTGTCCAGGTGAAGTTGTTGACTTGTTGCAGAGCCTGGAAGAAAGGCAGGCATCGGTCGCCCGACCTGGATATGAATCTACTTTTCCGGGTTGGCGTCTATTCCCCTCTGGTGGATGACGAAGCCGAGGAATCTTCCCGAGCTGACCCCGAAGACGCACTTTGCGGGGTTCAAACGCATATGGAATCGCCTGAGGGTCTGAAAAGTCTCCGCCAAGTCGGCCAGGTGCGCCTCCGCGGTTTTGCTTTTTACGATCATGTCGTCCACATATATTTCCATGTTCCTGCCAATCTGGCGTCTGAAAAGCTTGTCGACCATCCTCTGGTAGGTTGCCCCAACGTTCTTTAAGTCGAACGGCATCACCTTGTAGCAATATATTCCTCTATCGGTGATGAAAGCGGTATTCTCTTGGTCCGCTGGCGCCATGCGGATTTGGTTGTAGCCCGAGTATGCGTCCAAGAAGGTAAGGAGTTCGTAGCCCGAGGTGGCGTCGACTAGCTGATCTATTCTCGGGAGCGGGTAGTAGTCTTTGGGACACGCCCGGTTGAGATTGGTGTAGTCAACACACATCCGCCAGCTTCCATTAGGTTTTTTAACGAGGACTACATTTGACAACCACTGGGGGTACTTCACTTCGGAAATGAATCCGGCCTCTGTCAATCGATCGACCTCTTCGCTGATCGCCTTCTGCCGGTCGGGGGCGAACCTGCGTGGTCTTTGCTTTATTGGCCTGGCCTCGGGATTGATGTTAAGTTGGTGTTCGGCTACCGTCTGATCGATCCCTGGCATTTCCTTGGGGGACCATGCGAGAATACATCGGCGTTTGCCTTCAGGAATTCGACGAGTTGGAGCTGGTTTTCTTCGAGCTGGGCTGCGCCGATTTTCACAGTCTGACCGGGCCGGTCTCCCTTTATTGGCACCTCGGTAAGCTGCTCGGGTGGTTCAAGGTGTGTTGACGTGGCGGCCTCTTCTCGAGGGTCTGGGATATGGGGGCATGCCCTCTTCATTCGGGAGACCGCGGTGAGGTAACACCTTCTTGACTCACCTGGGTCGCTTCGTGACTCCCCGACCCCCGCCGAGGTGGGAAACTTAATGGCTCGGTGGTAGGTTGAGACTACTGCTTTTAGCTTGTTGAGCGTTGGGCGTCCGAGGATGACGTTGTAGGCCGAGGGCAGGTTGACCACCATGAACGTAGTCATTATTGTCTTGGTCCTTGGCTCCTCCCCAATAGAGACAGGGAGTGTGGTGGTGCCAAGCGGGGAGATTGAGTCTCCGGTGAACCCCGTGAGTGCCGAGCTCATGGGAATGAGGTCTTCGGTGGGCAGGCCGAGCCTTTTGAAGGCGTCGAGGTATAGGATGTCAGCGGAGCTCCCAGTGTCGACCATTACCCGCTTTACCCGAGCGTTGGCGATCTGGATGGAAATTACCAGAGCGTCGTCATGATGGGACCTTTCCCCCTCCTCGGCCCCAAAAGAGATTTCGGGTTCTAGTTCGGGTCGGGGGCGCTTCTCGACCGGGCTCCTGGCATAGGATTTCCTTGCGCTTGAGCTGCTGCCGCCTGCCGCCGGTCCACCGATGATGACATCGACCTGCCTTTCCACGGGCATCCGGGGACGCGGGGTTGCTTCCCGGGGTTCTTTTAGATAACGGCCGAGGTACCCTCTTCTGATCAGCTCCTCAATCTGGTTCTGGAGGTCGTGACAGTCTTCTGTGTCATGGCCGTGGTCTCGGTGGAACCTTTCTCCCTGATCTGGAGGAAGATCTCGGTACGAGGTGTGTTGAGCGGGAGGGGCGGAGGCCTCGGGAGCCGCTGCTCGGGGTGGTCGAGCCTCCGACGGGGTTGCGGGTCGACCGACGAGGTGGCGGCCCGGGGTTGCTCGGTTCGCGATTTCTTCCCGACCGGGCGTCTTCCTGCTGCCAACGCTTCGCCGGCGACGTATTGGTTGGCCCGGTGGAGCATCTCAGGGACAGTGGCGGGCGGCTTCTCGATTAGTAACCAGAAGAACCTCGAGGGTTTCAGCCCCGTCAGGAACGCCTGCATGATCAGAGAGGGGTGAGTGTCCGAATACCCGCGGACCTCCGCGGCGAAGCGTGTTACAAACTGTGCGAGCGTTTCTTCTTCGTGCTGCGACAATGCCAGCAGGGCGACTATGGAAGGCCGAGGCCGCGCGCTGGTAAGGAAGTTTTGTTCGAACTCTTTGGCGAACTGGTCAAAAGATGCGATCGAGGATTGTCGCAGCCGGCTGAACCACGCGCGTGCTGGTCCTCTGAAGACGGTCGGGAATGTACGGCACATTAGCGCGTCGGACGTGCCATAAAGGGCCATCTGAGTTCTGAACGCGGCAACATGCTCCGCTGGGTCGGAGCCGCCGTCGTATGTTTCTAGGGCCGGTACCCTAAAGTTGGGGGGGACAGGTTTTTCTTGTATTTCCTGAACGAAAGGGGATCCCCCCGAGGTGCCCTCGTTTAATTCGTCCCGCGACCTTTGGAGCTCGCGTCGGAACTCGTCCAGGCGGCGATTGACCTGGGAGAATTGTACCTTAATGAAGCTGTCCGTCGAGTCGGACGATACGGTGTCAGGCTCGGGGCGACGTCGTGCGACTCGAGAGGGTGCAGGAGAAACATGTGCGGGCGAACCCTCGTGGTGGACGGCCCCGTCTCGGGTTTCACCGGTTGCATCTTGTCCCGTGCTCGGCCTTAGATGAGCTGGGTCGGCGGAGGCGTCTGTCAGTCGCCTGATCTCGGGAATGAGCGGGACAACAGTCTGCATTATCTCCATCATTCCCTGCACTTGTTTAACGAGGGCGAGAAACGCCTCGGGCAGTACGGCCGGGGGGTCGACCGTGGATAATGGGGGTGGCATCCCTAAGTCATTGAACAGGCGCCAATAACGATCTGGCGTTGACGTCAGCATTTCTCCTTCTCCGTGGGTGACGGGTCCAAGAGGGTCGGCGTGAGGATCGTTCGACATTCGGGGCCCTCCATCTAGCGCCATTCTGATGCGGTCTGCACCCGTTTAAGCCGTGATCTCGGTACGTTACGGCTTGGTTCAGGGGCCCGAATGCCGAAGATCGCGGGTAGAGCCTCTTGATGCCTTTTGGGTGAGCGCTCGCAGCAACCCGATCCGAATGTGGTCCACCGAGTCGGTTAGCTGCAATCCCCTGGCAATGTGGTCATCGTGTACCTGCACAAAGGTTGGGCCGTCTCTTGGGCCCGACCCCTCCGACGGTCTAATTAGTGAACGAGAAGGGGCTTTTTTCTGGAGAGAGTCCCCTTGACCATTAGGCCCTGGACTCTTTTATAGTTTGGGTCTGATGTTACCTGATGTTCCTGTTTGTCAGAACGGGGTCGTGTCTCTGGCTGGATTTGACATTGCCATTAGGGTGGCGTGTCGGATCACCCTGTCGTAGGGTATGGGCGGCATCGATCGTCGCCCTCTGCATTTGGGTGAACGTGCTGGGTATGGGCGAGGGAGTCGCTGGCTGAGGGGGATGACGTTGGAGACGTCGAGTCGACATTAATGCCCGTTCACTCGGACAGGGTGCGGCCCACGCGCGGAGGGTGTCGTGGCATGTCGCGTCGCCATCACTCTCTGAGGGGAGTCCCTTCTATTGTCCCGCCCTGGGGTGGCTGGCGTCATGGTCCATGTCCCCGTTGACTTTTATGGTGATTCCCCTATCAGTTGGCACCAACGACATTCGTAATTGACAGAGCTGATGGCTACGACATTGCCGGTGATGACGATGGATGGGGGAGCATCAGGGGCAAGGAGCATGGGCTAGGGGTGACGAGCGATGGGGAGAGTCTGCAAGTTGCGTAGGCAAGCAAATTGGGTTGTAGCATTTAATGGTAGGGAGTGATGGGGGTAGGCTGAGGGTGGTAATCAGCAATAGCGAGCGGTGGGAAGAGTTAATGGCAATAGGGTGCTAGGCTACGAGGAAGGAAAAAAAAAAAAAACAGAAGGATAAAAGGTAAGGGGTTATGAATAGTAAAATATTAGTTTATTAATTTTAAGAGATTATGAATAGTAAAAAAATGAGCTCTAAATAATAAGTTCAATTTATTATTAGACAATTTATCAAAAAATCTTATAGTGATTGATAGGGCGTATTTTGGCTCTATGTGAACCACCAGACTGACCCGACACCATATGCCTCAGAAGCGCAGGGTGCACATCACGTCAAGCTCTAACAATGCGACTATGCGGCCTGACCACATTAAGAGCTGGGGGCGGTGTCGTCTGATGCCGCTCAAGCACCCCCGAAGACGCCATCTCGTCAGAGAGGTTGTTCCGCCCCCAGAGTTAACGGCCATGCCGGACCAAGGCCCGACCAATTCCCGCATGTAGGTATAAATACCCCCGACTTGATCCAGAAAAAGGGGTGAGGGAAAAAGGGAATAAAAATGAATCTAACTTGCTCGTCGGAGGGGCCAAAGTTGGGACACACCCGACGAAGGCCTTTTTGTAGGGAGCTGGTCGTCACCAAGTCGCGCTTGCCTTCACCCCGAAGTCATCTCCTAATACGTAGAGCAGAGCGACTGTGGCTCAGATCCAACCGGCGCTAGTCTCGTCTCTCGTTCCAAAGAGGAGCCCGTGTGGTGAGGAAGGTCGCCATCTATCCTGGGGATGAGTGGACACCTCTTCCCGCAAACAGAGCTGGGGTCGGTAGACCTTGGAAAGACAACCCTCGCATTCCCCTCAGAAGTTCCTAATGTTGGCACGTGTGCCTAACCGTGCTGACTCATCAGTCACCGTACTTTTGTTTCTCAACAGATTGGCTCTAGAAGGAGGGCCATGTCGCAGGAACAGCTAGCGGGAACGCACCCCGGGAGGGAGCTCCCGACCGACCTCCCTTCCGTCGAGCCAGAAGGACAAGCCCTCTCCGCCCCTGCGAACGAAAGGATTCCGGCTTCAATGCCTGATCGTTACTAGTGCCTGTTCAACGACCCGGGACTGTCGCCTCTAGGGCTCGCCCCGGGGGGCCCGGCCGTGATGCCCGAGGCGTTCCTTAGCCTAACCAAGCAAGTACAGACCATGGCAGGCATAATGCACACACTCGCCTCGATTATTCCCCAAATCGGGCGGCCTCCGACGCCCCCGACCGATCCGGCCCGGCAGCCCCCGAGTGGGGAACAACTCGGGGTTGGGGGAGCCTCTAGGCAGGCAATAGACCCGAGGGGTCCTCTCGAGCAAAACACGCTCGCACCCTGCCAAGCCACCTCATCTCATCTGGAGCCCGACATTATATCATCTGACTCGATGGAGGACTCATTCAGAGCCTAGTTGTCCCGGGTCAATCAGCGCTTGGATGCATCCCAGCGTAAGCTTCGGAGATCGCGTAGTGAGCCCAGCGAGGGCACTTCGGGTGGGTCCGCCTTTACCCAGGAAGTGCAGGACAAGCCGGTACCCCTTAACTTCAGGTTCCTGACATTGGAAACATACGATGGAGGCTCCGATCCCATGGAGCATGTCTTTGTATTTTGGGCCCAAATGGCCTTTTACGATGCCTCCGATGCGTTGATGTGCCGAGCATTTCCGACCACTCTACGCGGCCCGGCACGGACTTGGTTCAGCCAGTTGCGCCAAGCTTCAGTCTCGTCCTTCAGCCAGCTGGCTCAGGAATTTGAGCAAAGTTTCCTCTCCAGCACGCAGCCCAGGCCCTCCATAGCCACTTTGCTCGCACTATCTCAGTGCGAGGACGAGTTGCTCTCTCAGTTCGTGGCACGGTTCGCCACCAAGATTCGAGGTTTTCCGGATGCTCACCCTTCTCTAATCTTGTAGGCCTTTCTGATGGGCCTCAAACCTTCAAGGTTCTTCTGGTCACTGATCGAGAAGCCGCCAATGGCCATTTCTGAGATGCTTCAATGCGCCAACCAGTATGTTGCTGCCGAGGCTTTGGTGGTAGGGTGGCGCGTGGAAGGCAAGAAGCCAAGGATGGAGTTGTCTTGAGGAACGACCTCGGTAGTCCCGACGCCTCCCCATCAAGGGCCCAACCGACAAGAGCTGCTGCTCCCAAGTCCACCACCTCTCCCCCTAAACGCATCTCGTATCGAGATCTTCCTCCAGATTAAAGAGACAGGCCTCTTACAGCAGCCTTGCCCTATGAAGGCCGCCCGCAGAGACCAATCTAAATACCATAGGTTCCACCGGGACCACGGCCACGACACGGAGGACTGCCATGACCTCCGAAACCAGATAGAAGCACTAATCCGGAGAGGCCACCTCGGATGCTATCTCAAGTCCCGGGAGACGACTCCGCGCCCAAGAGGGCCCCCCGAGAGATAGATCGACGTCATCTCTAGCGGGCCGATAACCGGCGGCACTAGCACGGCAGCAAGAAAGGCCTACGCATGCAGCACGATGGAGAAGCATCCCCGGCCTGAGCACAAGCCTATAATTACCTTTAGAGCTGGAGAGGTCGAGCGCTCCCACCATGACAACGCTTTGGTGATCTCCATCCAAATCGCCAACGCCCGAGTCAAGAGGGTGATGGTTGATACGGGGAGTGTTGGGAAATCATTGGGGGCGACATCATATGCGCAGCGGAAGAACAAGAAAACAAAAATCCTCGATTCCTAAAAAGATGTTCGTCGTCGTGCGAAGATTGGTGCGCAAAAATCCGCAAAACATAAAACTGCGTATAGAGATTGTGTTACCTAGGGAGATCGTATATCCCTGTTTCCTTGCAGATCCTTAGGAGAGGGTGAATGAGGTCAAGCGTCCTCCTCTCTAGCGGTGATCCACACAGCAGGGTTGCGACGACGCTCCTCAAAACTCCAGGCCTACTCTGAGGTGGAGAGGGAGAGGAGAATAGGAAAGGCAAGCAAAGACTCTAGCCTATGAGGCTGTGAATCCCTCCTATTTATATTGATCCCGTGTCAAACCCTAATGGGTCCTTCCCTAGTGGGTATTGGATCTGCATCCAATAAGACAAGGGCTCCGTCGGATATCTCATATCCGAACCTCTACTCATCGCAATGCCTACCATATGTGTGTGACCCTCTAGGCCCAATATCGAGCTGGCCGTGAGTCATACCTATCAGAACTCCTTCTGACTGAGTGAATTATTATCTCTGTAATAATTCACTTGACTCATCGACTACGGACGTACTAGGCCACTACGCCGTAGTCCCCAAACGATACAGGGGAATCCAATCCATTGGACCTATCTGTCCTCAGTTACCATGTACCTATAGTCCCTCATCCATCTAATATCCCAGAGACCGTATATCGAGCATGGTGCTGTCAGACCCATACGGTTTCTACTCGAGTCTTGCTCTAATCGGATTCTCCCGGAGAACTCTTTCTCTCTCAACCCGAATGACCCTGGCCAGGGATTTGTCTGAGCAAGAACACATAGGATATTCCTCTCATGACGCCGAGAGTGGATGATCCTCTATTGACACTCAATAGCCCTCGTAAGGTCGACTACCACTCCCAATGACCAGCTGTACTAGATCTGGGGACAACCAAACCTATAAGTCTGGTATCAAAGAGTGGAGCACTCATACAGGACATCCTTGGTGTCTCAAGTCTAAGGACCAGATACACTACTAGGACTACGGAATCGCTGTCTGACAATAAGGCATCATCAACCATCCAGCATTCCGTAAGCGGATCAATCAGTGAACTCATTCTCCAATGAGCACCTGTACTCTATCCCTAGTGTCCCTACACGAGCAGCTATGAGACCAACTGCATCCATCATATGGACGGGTATACAGCACACCAGTCTATCCGGTTATCACGATGTCCCTCTCGAGTAACCTATGACCGGGATTATTTAGGATATGTGTTTAAAGGTGAATCGATCTCATTATCGTGATCTCATCACGATCCGATTCCCATTGCACAAATCCAAGGACATCACAATATATGTATGCATTTATGCAATAGTTATAAAGTGATATACGCCAAAATATAATAAGCAAAAAGATTATGTATCAAGTCACACGTGCCATCACTCACGTGATTGGCTTGCTGGGCACCTATGACTAGCAGGGAGTTCCGCCGACGTCCTCTACTTCGATGCCTTTGGGAGGCTTGGTTTGACCTAGGAAAATCTTACCCCTGTGACATCAGCTCTTACAGGGTTCACCAGAGATTCCATCTCCCTGCTCGGAACCACAGTGCTCCCCATCACCCTCGGGGAGGAACCGAGGATGAAAACAGTAATGACCACCTTCATTGTAGTCGACCTACCATCGGCCTACAATGTCATCCTCGGTCGCCCGACCCTCAATAGGATTCAGGCGGTGGTCTCTACCTATCACAGAACCATCAAGTTCCCAACCTCGGTAGGGATTGGGGAGGCTTGGAGCGACCCAAGGGAGTCGAGGTGATGCTACCTCATTGCAGTCTCGCCCAACCCCGGTTCCCGACCCTCGTGAGGCACTTGTACCACAAATGACGTTGGAGCCCCTAGAGCTGCTTATCGAGGTGCCCTTGAAGCGGGGCAGACCCGACCAGATCGTTAGAGTCGGGGCTGTGCTCCCCGAGGCGGATCGGCTCCACCTTGTCGATTTCCTAAGGGAGAACACTGACCTATTTGCGTGGTCCCCCGAAGAGATGCCTAGGATCGACTCGGAGGTGCAACACCGGCTCAACGTCGACCCTGGGGCGCGATCAGTAATGCAAAAGCTTCGAAGGTTCACCCCCGACCAACAGAGGGTGATTCGAGACGAGGTCGATCACCTTATAAAGGCCGGGTTCATCACCAAGATTAAGTACCCCCGATGGTTATCTAATATAGTCCTTGTTAGAAAGCCTAATGGAAGTTGGAGAATGTGTATTGATTATACCGATCTCAATCGAGCATGCCCCAAGGACTGCTATCCGCTCCCTAGGATAGACCAGTTGGACGACGCCACTGCTGGTCATGAACGCCTTAAGTTCTTGGACGTTTTCTCCAACTACAACCAAATCCAGATGACGACCCAAGATCGGGAAGATACTACCTTCGTCACCAACCAAGGGGCGTACTATTACAAAGTAATGCCTTTTGGCCTAAAGAACACCGGTGCGACCTACCAAAGGATGGTCGACAAGCTTTTCAAACACCAGCTCGGGAGAAATATGAAGGTATACATAGATGACATGATTGTAAAAAGCAAGGTCACAGGGACACATTTGGCCGACCTGGCGAAAACATTCTAAACCCTCATATAGTTCAACTTGCGTCTAAACCCAACAAAGTGCGTCTTCGGGGTCAGCTCGAGGAAGTTCCTCGGCTTCATCATTCACCGACGGGGAATTGACACCAACCGAGAGAAAGTTTGTGCCATTACTGAGATGCACTCCCCCCGCTCGGCAAAAGAAGTGCAGTGACTTACCGGGAGGCTGGCAGCACTCAGCAGGTTCGTATCGTGTTCGGGCGATAAGAGCCTCCCTTTTTTCCGAGTTCTTCGACAGGCCGACAGCTTCACTTGGACCCCGGAATGCGAGGAGGCCTTCAAAAAGTTGAAGAAATGCCTCGTCCACCTGCCTCGACTCACCTCGCCTGAACCAGGCGAGACCCTCGGCCTCTACCTAGCGGCCTCGCCACAAGCCGTCAGTTCAGTGCTAGTTCGGGAGGTACCACCGACGCAATAGTCGATGCATTACATTAGCCACATCCTCAGAGGGCCCAAAATACGCTACCCCCACGATCGAGGTTAGCTCTTGCCCTGGTCTTGACGGCCTGAAAGTTGCGGCCCTACTTCCAAATTCATACAATCAGAGTAGTCACTGACCAACCGTTGCGGCAGACCCTATCCAACTTCGACACATCGGGTCGCATGCTGCGGTGGTCGGTCGAGCTCAGTGAATTCAACATCCAGTACTCCCCCAGGTCCGCCATGAAAGCTCAGGTGCTGGCCAATTTCATTTCCGAGCTGACGCTTGAGGACCAAGCCGTAGGGCGGCAAAGTGGCCGGGGCACGTGGATGTTGCACGTAGATGGCTCTTCCACTTCTGAGGGAGCCAGGGTCGGTTTCATCCTTAGAGGTCGGTCGAGATAAACCTATGAAAGATCTCTCCAATTAAAGTTCTGGGCCACCAACAACGAAGCTAAGTACGAGGCGCTACTCCACGGTCTGCGTCTCACTCTGGAGTTACATGTGGGCGACCTTGAAGTCTTCAGTGACTCCCAACTAGTAACAGGGCACATCAACGGGAGCTGCGAAGCCCGAGACCCCACGATGATAGTCATCGTCCAACCGCTACGGCAGACCCTATCCAACTTCGACACATCGGGTCGCATGCTGCGGTGGTCGGTCAAGCTCAACGAATTCGACATCCAGTACTCCCCTAGGACCGCTGTTAAAGCTCATGTGCTGGCCGATTTCATTTTCGAGTTGATGCCCGAGGACCAGGCCATAGGGCGGCAAAGTGGCCGGGGCACGTGGACGTTGCACGTAGATGGCTCTTCCACTTCTGAGGGAGCCGGGGTTGGTTTCGTCCTCAGAGGTCGGTCGGGAGAAACCTATGAAAGATCTCTCCAATTAAAGTTTCGGGCCACCTACAACGAAGCTGAGTATGAGGTGCTACTTCACGGTCTGCGTCTCGCTCTGGAGTTACATGTGGGCAACCTTGAAGTCTTCAGTGACTCCCAACTAGTAACAGGGCACATCAACGAGAGTTGCAAAACCCGAGACCCCACGATGATATCATACCTAATGGAGGTAAAGCAGCTTGCCCGCTGTTTCGACTACTTTTCAATCACCATAATACCTTGGGTACAAAACAAGTGGGCCGACATGCTGGCCAAATCAGCCTCCACCCGCACCCCTGAGTCGGTCCCGACCATACCGACTCACGAGGTTGCCGAAATAAATCTACCCCCGAATTGGATAGAAGAGATCCTCCGCTACAAGGCAGGTGGGAAAGATCCCAACGATCTCGCGGCTGCAAGACAGTTGAGGCGAGCTCAAGCATGGTACTACGTCATCGGTGGAAGATTGTACCGAAGGGCATTCTCTCAACCCCTCCTACGCTGCCTCGCGCCGTCGGAGGCTGAAGCCATCCTCGTCGAGCTCCACAAGGGAATATGTGGGGAGCATGTTGGGGGGCGGACCTTGGCCTTTAAGACCCTTCCGTAGGGGTACTACTAGCCGACCATATGCTAGAACGCCATGACGTACGCACGACAGTGCCTGTAGTGTCAGCGGCATGCCCGACTGCCACACCAACCGACGGTCCCCTTGACCCCCATGGATGTGGCTTGGCCCTTCGCCCAATAGGGGCTCGATCTCCTCGGGCCTTTTCCTCATTGTCGAGGTCAACTACTTCACGAAGTGGGTCGAGGCCGAACCCTTAGCCTCCATCACTGAGAGGCACGTTCAGAACTTCACATGGAGGAACATCATCACCCGGTTCGGGATCCCAAGGGCTATCGTCGCCGACAACGGGAACCAATTCAACAACAGTAAGTTCAAGGCATACTGCTAGTCCTACGGGATTCAGTTGAAGTTCAGCTTGGTCGCACACCCACAGACCAACGGTCAAACCGAGGTGATGAACCGAGCAATAATTGAAGGCCTCAAGAAGAGAATCTCAGGTGCGCGTGGGGCCTGGGTGGACGAGCTCCCCAACATCTTATGGGCGAATAGTAAAATATTATTTTATTAATTTTAAGAGATTAGGAATAGTAAAAAATGAGCTCTAAATAATAAGCTCAATTTATTATTAGACAATTTACCAAAAAATCCTATAGTGATTGATAGGGCACATTTTGGCCCTATGTGAACCACCGACAGACACTGCAGATCGACCCGACACTGTACGCCTCAGAAGCGCGGGGTGCACGCCATATCAAGCTCCAACGGTGCGATTGTGCGGCCTAACCACCCCAAGAGCTGGGGGCGGTGCCGTATGCTGTTAGGGCAGTGTAGTCTGACGCTGCTCAAGCACTCCCGATGACGCCATCTTGTCAGATAGGTTGTTCCGCCCCTAGAGTTAACGGCCATGCCGGACCAGGGCCTGACCAATTCCCGCATGCAGGTATAAATACCCCCGACCTGATCCAGAAAAAGGGGGGAGGGAAAAAGGGAATAAAAATGAATCTAACTTGCTCATCGGAGGGGCCAAAGTCGGGACACACTCGACGAGAGCCTTTTTGCAGGGAGGTGGTCGTCACCAAGCTGCAGGCGCCTTCACCCCGAAGTCGTCTCCCAATACGCAGAGTAGGGCGACCCAGTGGCTCGGATCCGACCGGCACCAATCTCATCTCTTGTTCCAAAGTGGAGCTTGTGTGGTGAGGAAGGTCTCCATCTATCCTGGGGACGAGCAGACACATCTTCCCGCAAACGGAGCTCGGGGTCGACGGACGTTGGAAGGACAACCCTCGCATTCCCCCCAAAAGTTCCTGACATCGGCACGTGGGCCTAACCGTGCTGACTCATCAGTCACAGTACTTGTGCTTCTCAATAGTGATGAACTTTTAATAAATGACACACACATATTTGATTTTTACCAAAAGATATCCTTTTTTTTCAAAAGTTTTGATAATATCCAAGCCCAACATGTCAATGGGTGGTTCGATCTAATCAAGTTGTATCATTCTAGTGGCAAGTAGATTCAGTTAGATCGAGTTCGATCAAATCGCTTATATTCAAGTTACACTCAAATCTCTTATATTCAAGTTACACTCAAGTTATAATCTAGTTATACTCATTCACATAATCTATTAAAAATATATTATTTTTATATAAACTTCTTTTAAATTCATTATAAAAAAAAGATTACTTGGGAAAATACCCTCAGATTTTGATGATAAAATTGATCTAATCTACATTTTTAGTAATGCATGACTAACTTTGATCTTGAAAAATAAACTAAATAAAGTAAAAAAAAATCAGACGTTGGGCCGGAGTGAATATATTAGAAGATTGGACGTCGATCGAAGGATCGGTTGACGTGCCGGCAGAAGGACTTCGTGCCGTGAGTTCGGGCATCGGGCCGAAGGGTCGAATATTGCACCAAGGAGATCAGAAGTTATGGGAGGTCAACATGTCGATTGAGTAATACGTCGAAGGAGAGGATGATGCGCTAAAGGATCGAACGAAGCACTGGATGAACCAATGACATGCCAAACAACATAAAATTCTAATATTGTAATTGGTTGTCTTAATTGGTCATAATTGAGTTGGTTTTAGGCATAACCATGCCAACTCAATTAAGGGCCCATTGGGCCTAAGTTTGGACTATTTTGGGTCAAGTAAAAGGCTCATTCGGTCACCAAAGGTTAGGTGAAACACCTATGAGCTGGAAAAGTCAAGAGCACATTTTTTCAGGCTATCAGGTAGTGGTATTGCTAGTTAGTGTAGTGGTACCACCCAAACATAATCTCCCAGACTATGTTAGGCGGTGGAATCGCCGGACTGAGCAGTGGTACTACTAATGTCAGTGTGTCAAGCGATGGTATTGCTACACCGCCCAATACAAGTGGTGGTACCGTCAGTATCTCGAAAACCCGGGGATTTAAATTTTGACTCCAATTTTTGAAGCCATTTGGGGTATAGAAATACCCCACAAATTCCTACTTATGCATAGTAAGAAATTAGAATAAAAACTCTATTCTTCTAATGTTGTAATCTTTTAAAGTGTAGAGTCCCTCCTCCTAGAGCTTAGTGAAAGTCCTAAGAGAGGTGTGTGAGGGAACACTTGTAAAAGATGGGTGTAAAGGTTATCTCCTAAACCTGTGAAAAGGAGAAAAGAGTTATAAGGGTAGTGTTGGGTCCAGCCCATATGTGGGCTTGGACATATTGGGCAGTTTGAGCCCAAATGAAAGAAATTAAAAAGAGGAGAGAGAAGGTGAGGAAAATAGTACAGTGAAAGCGTGCAGCGTGCGACGTGCAGAGAAAAGAGGAAAGAGAAATAGAGAGAGAAAGTAAGGTTTCTGAGTTTTCTGTTTGACGATCGGTGGCCAAACGTTGTCAGTTTTGGCCCAAATTTTATGTGGAGAATCCTTACAGCAAACTCTACAATCCTAACGGTGTTGATCTGCAGTTTACCCTCTCTAAGGTACTTTCCTACAATATCTACTTTGTGAGACTTAGAATTCTCTTACGAGGAGATCCATCCTATATGATGAAGATATGCTATTCTTGAGCCAAGATCTATGTTCTTGATGTTATTCTGATCCTCTAGTTATTCTAGAGAAGACATACCGTAAACTTGTTATCATTATTATTGATAGTGGAAGTTTGAGGTAGACTACGGTCCCGTGGTTTTTCCCACATTGGGTTTTCCACGTTAAAAAGATTTGGTCACACTATGTGATTGATTTTGCTCTATTATTTATGCTGTGCTGGTTGATATTTTCATTTGGATATCAAGTTGGTATTTTGATGAGGAACCTATTTTAATACACAAAGAGGGAAAGAATTATTCCGCTTTAACATGTTTCTTCCCAACAAGTGGTATCAGAGCATCAGGTTGGTTGGTGCTAGTTTTTCTTGTGTGATTGAAATGGAGTCTGATGGTATGATTAAATTGAACTCATCAAATTATTCTACTTGGAGGCGTATGATAGAAGATTTGCTATATTGCAAAGATTTGTATAAGCCTATCAAGGTTAAAGATAAACCTTCTACTATGGACGATGAAGAATGAGAAGTTCAACATAGAAAAGCTATTGCCTATATTAGAAGATGGATGAATATAAACTTGCATGAGCATATTTCTGATGAAACCAGAGCTGATGTTATTTGGCAAAGGTTAGAAAACCTCTTTGCGAAAAAGACAGTGGGAAATAGAATTTCTCTCCTTAGAAGGCTTGTAAATTTGAAGTATAAAGATGGTGGTAACATTGTTGAGCACATAAGCCTATTTCAGAGTCTTGCAAACAAGTTGGTTGCTATGAAAATGAATATAGATGATGAAATGCAGGGATTGTTACTTCTCAGCTCTTTACCAGAAAGTTGGGAAACATATGTGGTGACTATTTGCAACTCCACGCCAGAGGGAACTCTAACTATTGATATGGTTAAAGACAGTTTGCTAAATGAGATGCCAGAAGGAAAGAACAGGGTGAATCTTCTTCTGGGCCATTTGTTACTGAAAAACAAGAAAGACGTAGAAGAAGTCATAGCAGAAATCCACATGGTTATAGAGGAAGATCCAAGTCTAGAAGAGATATCAAATGTTTTCACTGTAATAGGCCAGGTCACATGAAGAAAGAGTGTAGATTTTGGAAGCGAGGACAGAATGAAATGAAGAAAAATGAGAAAGTGACCAATATAGTTGCTGGTGAAGGTAATATCACTATTGTTTGTGATGAAGGTTGTGTTTGTCTTGTAGCTCAGGACAGTAACTGAGTAATTGACTCTGGTGCTTCATTTCATGTTACTTCTTATGGTGATTTCTTTAGATCTTACACTACTGGTGATTTTGGTAATGTCAGAATGGGAAACAGTGGTACATCTAAGATTGTGGGTATTGGAGATATTTGCTTGGAGACCAGTATTGGGAGCAAATTGATACTCAAAGATGTAAGGCATGTTCCAGATATTCGTCTTAACTTGATATCTACAGGTAGACTTGATGATGAAGGTTTTGCACATTATTTTGGTGAAAGCAAATGTAAACTCACTAAAGGTTCTCTGATTGTGGCAAAAGGAAAGAAGATTAACTCTTTTTATGTCATGGAAGCTAAGCTACACAAAGGAGAGATTAATGCAATTCAAAAAGGTGAAAGTATAGATCTTTGGCATAAGAGGCTTGGACATATCAGCGAGAAGGGACTTCAAACTCTTGCTAGAAAGCAGTTCTTACCAGAGTTACAAGGTACATCTCTTAAATCTTGTGATCATTGCTTAGTTGGAAAAACACATAGAGTTGCATTTCAGACATATCCATCATCTAGAAGATCATATGTTATTGATTTAGTTCATACTGATGTTTGTACTATGCAAACTAGAACTCTTGGAGGTGCTCTTTATTTTGTTACTTTTATTAATGACCATTCTAGAAAAGTGTAAGCTTTTGCTTTGAAATCTAAAGACTAGGTATTCGATGTTTTCAAGGAGTTTCATGTCAGTGTTCTCGATGTTTTCAAGGAGTTTCATGTCAGTGTAGAAAGAGAAACTGGCAGAAAACTAAAGTGTATTCGATCAGATAATGGTGGCGAGTACAGAGGTCCTTTTGAGAATTATTACAGATTTCATGGTATCAGGCTTAAGAAAATAGTTCCTAAAACTCCTCAACAGAACGGTGTGGCAGAAAGGATGAACAGAACCATTGAAGAAAGGATTAGGTGTATGCTTTCCCACGCCAAGTTACCAAAGTCATTTTGGGGGGAGGCAATGAGAACTATAGTTGATCTGATAAATCTTTCTCCATCAGTTCCTCTGCAAGGTGATGTTCCAGAGAGAGTATGGAGAGGAAAATATATATCTTATAATCATTTAAGAGTCTTTGAGTGTAAAGCATTTGTTCATATTTCTAAAGATGAGAGGTCCAAGCTTGATAGTAAAGCAAAAGCATGTATCTTCTTGGGATATGGTCATGAAGAGTTTGGGTATAGATTATAGGATCCAGTGAACAAGAAGATTATTAGAAGCAGAGATGTTGTGTTTCTTGAAGACCAATTGTTTGATGATGGTGATAATATTGAGAAGCCAGAAACCTCTGTTTATATTCCTTGGAGTGTGGGTCCAGTTCCTTCACCTGTAGTTCATGATGATCATGGGGGAGATGAACAAGAAGATCATGGTGAGAATGTAAGTGATGATACACCTACAGTTGATGATGCTGAACCAACTGAACAGCTACCTCCACCACCAGTTGAGATTCCATTGAGAAGATCCACTAGAGAGCGACAACCCTCTACCAGATATCCTCCACATGAGTATGTTATGCTTATTGACGGGAGAGAGCTAGAAACTTACCAAGAAGCTATTCTACATGAGAATAAGAATGAGTGGGTTAAAGCCATGCAAGAAGAGATGAGATCCCTGCTTGAGAACCACACCTATGACTTGGTAAAGTTGCCTAAAGAGAAGAAAGCTCTTAAGAATAAGTGGGTTTATAAATTGAAGACTGAAAGCAATAGCTCACAACAGAGATACAAAGCACGACTAGTTGTGAAAGGATTCAGTTAGAAGAAAGGTATTGACTTTGAAGAAATATTTTCTCCGGTTGTAAAAATGTCCTCTATCCGAGTTGTTCTTAGTTTGACTGCCCGCTTGAATTTAGAAGTTGAGCAACTTTATGTAAAAACAACATTTCTTCATGGTGACTTAGAAGAAGAAATTTACATGGAGCAACCAAAAGGTTTCAAAGTCAAGGGAAAAGAAAATCTGGTATGTAAGCTTAAGAAAAGCTTATATGGACTCAAACAGGCACCTAGACAATGGTATAAGAAGTTTGATTCCTTTATGATGAGCCAATGGTATGATAGAACCACATATGATCATTGTGTGTTTATGAAAAAATTTTCAAATGATGATTTTATTATTTTACTGCTATATGTTGATGATATGCTGATTGTTGGCCATGATGTTAGAAAAATTGAAAAGCTTAAAAGAGAGCTAAGTAAGTCTTTTGCCATGAAAGACTTGGGATCGGTGAAACAAATACTTGGCATGAAGATTCTTCGTGATAGGAAGAAAAAGAAGATTTGGCTATCTCAGGAGACTTACATTGAAAAGGTTCTTGAAAGATTCAACATGAGTAAAGCCAAAGCAGTTTGTTCCCCACTTGCAGGTCATTTCAAGCTTAGTTCGAAACAATGTCCTACAAGTGAGAAAGAAAAAGAAGAAATGTCCAAAGTGCCTTACTCATCTGCAGTAGGCAGTTTGATGTATGCTATGGTTTGTACTAGGCTAGATATAGCTCATGTAGTTGGAGTTGTCAGCCGATTTCTCTCTAATCCTGGAAAGGAACATTGGGCAGTAGTGAAATGAATATTAAGATATCTAAGAGGTACTTCCAGGTTATGTTTATGTTTTGGTAATGATGAACCTGTGTTAGAAGGTTACACAAATGCAGACATGGCAGGTGATACTGATTCCAGGAAGTCCACTTCGGGATTCTTGATGACATTTGCAGGAGGAGCAGTCTCTTGGCAGTCTAAGTTACAGAAGTGTGTTGCTCTATCAACCACAGAAGCAGAATACATAGCAGTTACTAAAGCCTGCAAGGAAGCTTTATGGATGAAAAAGTTTCTACAGGAATTGGGCTTGAAATAGGAAGGATATACTGTTTACTGTGACAGTCAGAGTGTCATTCACCTCTCCAAGAATTCAACATACCATTCTAGATCCAAGCATATTGATGTGAGATATCACTGGATTCGTGATGTGCTTGAGATGAAAGAATTACAGTTGGAAAAAGTGCATACTAATGAGAATGGATCAGATATGTTGACAAAGTCTTTGCCTAAGGAGAAGCTTGAAGCATGTAGGCAAAGAGCGGGCTTGGTACAGCCCACCATATGAGCTGGAGGGGGAGAATTGTTGGGTCCAGCCCATATGTGGGCTTGGACATATTGGGCAGTTTGAGCCCAAATGAAAGAAATTAAAAAGAGGAGAGAGAAGGTGAGGAAAATAGTACAGTGAAAGCGTATAGCGTGCGACGGCGTGCAGAGAAAAGAGGAGAGAGAAATAGAGAGAGAAAGTAAGGTTTCTGAGTTTTCTGTTTGACGATCGGTGGCCAAACGTTGTTAGTTTTGGCCCAAATTTTATGTGTAGAATCCTTGCAGCAAACTCTACAATCCTAACGGTGTTGATCTGCAGTTTACCCTCTCTAAGGTACTTTCCTACGATATCCACTTTGTGAGACCTAGAATTCTCTTACGAGGAGATCCATCCTACATGATGAAGATATGCTATTCTTGAGCCAAGATCTATGTTCTTGATGTTATTCTGATCCTCTAGTTATTCTAGAGAATACATACCGTAAACTCGTTATCATTATTATTGATAGTGGAAGTTTGAGGTGGACTACGGTCCCGTGGTTTTTCCTACATTGGGTTTTCCACGTTAAAAAGATTCGGTCACACTGTGTAATTGATTTTTGCTCTATTGTTTATGCTATGCTGGTTGATATTTTCATTTGGATATCAAGTTGGTATTTTGATGAGGAACCTATTTTAATACACAAAGAGGGAAAGAATTATTCCGCTTTAACAGGTTTCTTCCCAATAAGTAGTTGATCTTCACCCGTTAGAAAGAAGATCGATAGTGAAAGACGGTGGCCTCGAATGAAGAGGAATCAGGAGTGAACGTAGGTCGGGATGACCGAACTACTATAAAATCTGATTTGCATTTACTTTATGCTTTTTATTTACATTGTAAATTGATTTCTTACTTTCCTATGCTCATTACACTTTCGTACATTTTTAAGTTAAACATCTTTCTGATACAAGTTTTATCGAACGAAATTTTTGAATCATCGAAAGTTTTATGAAAGTACTAATTCACCACTCCTCTTAGTATCGATTTCGGTCCTAACAGTTAGTATCAAAGTCACGTTTCTCTTCATTGTTTAACATCTAAGAGAGATGACTTTTTTCGATAATATAGAGGGTCACTTTATCACTCGTCCTCCTATGTTCAATGGGATGGATTACATTTATTGGAAAACTCGAATGAGAGTTTTCTTACTTTCTATGGATTTGAATTTATGAAATATTATTGAAAGTAGTTTTCAAAAGTCTTCTAATCCAATGAAAGAATGGAATGATTTGGAGAAGAAAACTTTTTCTTTGAATGCTAAAGCGATGAACGCTTTGTTTTGTGCTCTAGATAAAAATGAATTTAATATAGTTTCTATATGCAAAACTACACATGATATTTGACATATATTCGAAATCATACATGAAGGCACAAGTAGAGTTAAAGAGTCTAAAGTCAATTTTTTTATCTATAGTTTTAAATTATTTCAAATGAAACCAAGTGAAACTATTGTTAATATGTATACCCGTTTTACAGATATCATCAATAGTTTAAAAGCTCTTGATAAATATTTTTCTAATCTTGAACTTATAAACAAGATTCTAAAATCTCTTCCAAAAAGTTGAGATCCAAAAGTAACAATAATACAAGCAAATGACCTAAACAATTTTTCACTTGAAGAACTTATCGGGTCTTTAATGACCTATGAAATGACTTGTATTGAATATGATGAATATAAGAACTACCTTCTAAAGAATAAGAAGGATTTAGTACTTCGAACAATAGAAGACCACTCGAGCGAAAGCTCAAGTGATGATAACATAGAACTTTTGACAAAAAAATTAAAAAATTCATGAAAAAGATTAATTACAAACGAACTTAAAAATGACAGAACAACTAGCTATCAATTGAAAAAGTTGCCAAAGAAGAAGAAAGCATTCGAGGCGACATGGGACGAATTGAGTATATCTAAAGAGGAGGATCAAACTAACAAAAGTGATATGCGAACTATGCCTTAATGGCTCTCAACGATGAGATAAGTGGCTCAAACAAATCTTATTTACCTTATGATGAATTGCTTAATGCTTTTCATGATTTGTTTGATGAATATAATTTAGTTGGTAAAAAATATAAATTATTAAAAAATAACCATATTTTCTTTCTAATGAATTTGAAATTTTAAAAAATGAGTATGATAAATGCTTGTTAACCTCTTGTATTAAGTGTGAAGAATTAGATTCATTTAAGAAAAAAAATATAGTATTACAATAAACGTTAGAAAATTTTAAAATTGTTAGAAAATCTTTAAACATCATTCTTACCAATAATAGTGTAGAAAAAAAGGAATCGACCTTGTGAGTAATTACACTTAACAAAAGCCAACTACATTTATTAAAGGACCCACATTACATATTATCCCTAAGGTTAAGTATAGTTTTTGTGATAGACATAATCATTTTACATATAAATGTCCATTCAAAAAGTATAATCCACATAAATTAGTTTGAATCCCTAAATGAACCATAAATGACCTTATACCAAAAATCAAGATAGATAGATCTAACCATGAGGGACCCAAAGTCAAATAAGTACGTAAAAGAAACTCACCTTTCTTGTAGACATCTTTATAATCGAATGCTATGAGCAAAAATAAAATTTTGATAGTTGATACTCAAGGCTTATGACCGAAGATCCAACACACTTCACAAAGCTCACTAGTCGAAACAATAAAGAAAAGAGTATTAGAATTAGAATTATTGGTAACTAATCCTTTGATTGAAGATACTTCATTGTTTAATTTGTTATACAAGGGTATGCTTGTATTTGTAATGATTTTTGTGATGATTTTTTATTTTTTGATTTTAAATGATAATGCATGTTTTTGTTTGGTATAAAAGATAAAGACGTGCTTATATGAAATAAATCACATAAATTGATACACATTAAAAAAGGGAATGCATTATTCTTGAAAATGTCTCTATCCCTAAAATCTTAGTGAGTTTTTAATAAGAAATTAATAAATCTATTTATGTCATTTTGAATCTTTTGAAAGTTATTTTGATGATTTGATGATTTAAATGAGTTTTACCTATATCTTGATTTCTCCGAATTCATGACTTAATGTTTCTTTTGAAGATCTTTTGCTATTTGATATCCTAAGATTTCTTTTTAATTATTTAAGATGAGATTTATCAAAATGTATCATGTCTTTTGGTATTCACATGATCTTTGATATTATCTTTCATGATATGATTTTCATTATATATAATTCATTTATATTTATGGTTGTAAATCTTATATTATGAGTATGAAAAAAAAATATATATACTATTGTATTCTTCTCTTCTCTTTGACGATAACAAAGAGGGAGAAAAATCTTACTAGCTTGATGATGAAAAAAAAAAAAAATATACTATTGTAAAACTTTTGATTCTCGGATTTTGATGATGGAGTGTTTATGAATTGCAACTAACAATAATTTTTTCTTTACTAATCAGTGGTGTGCCATTTACTTCTTGGAGTAGGCTTGAATAGTTGACGACCATGACTCATCTCATCTCATCTATGAGATGTTAAATTCTCTCATAGGGCAATGTTGGTCTTATAATTTTGTGCTAGTTCTGTACCACAACATCCTTCATGTTCTCGTCACCATATTAAAGTGATTTACATATTTTGTTATTAAATATCTGGCTGGAATTGTGTCCATGTTTTTTTCTTTTTTTGTTTCTTATGTTGCATATGTTATATGTTTGATTAAATTATCTAATGAACTGATTTCATTGGGCAAAGGATGAGAATGACTAAACATTGCTGTGATTGTCTGAGAAATTTCCTGACATGTTGGTGCATTAAGTTGGTAAACCATGCCTTTACTTCCATTGATCAACATAATCCTCAGTTTGCTAAGCCAAGCTCAGGATCAAATTTACGAATATTTAGGTTTTAGTTTGATATATTATTGTGCATATACTTGCACTTCCTCATTAGCCTTACGAGTGCCCTTTTACATTTTCACAGCAAGGCAGTCTGTTGTTTGTTGTTTTTAAAAATACTCAACATGGTGAGTATTTTTAAAAACAACATTTGTTCATCGTCTCTTTTCTCGCTTTTGCACTAAAAACACACTCTGTGTTGGAAATCAGCACAACATTTGTTCTTGTTCTCGTAATGAAAGAAGAGTGAGAACAAATGTATGATCTTTATGCATTCCAGAGTTGTCATTAGAAAGAAAGGCTACCGTCAAAGATTAAGATCAAGAAACTAGAAAAGATTAAAAATCCACGGGCAATCTTTAGCAGGATCTCAAACCCTAGGAAATAGATTTACGCGGATCGGAGGAGTTCACCTTGGTTGATCACCGGTTTCCACTACGCAATCTTGATCCACGCCATCAAAGCAACAACGGAAATCAGGAGAACCGACGAGAGGAGAACGACGTGTAATGGGGTTAGGGTTTTGATCTGCGCTAGCACCGCAAGATCAAAGGGAAGGGAAAAAAAGGAAGAGATCACTGGTAGAGATAGATCAGGGTGAAAGGTGAAAGAGGGTTAAGGTTTGGGGATGGACGGTGGTCGGTGACGGTGTCGAGATCGTTGATCTTGATCTACGCCATCAAAGAAACAACACCGATCATGAAAAGGGGAACGGAAATCGTAACAACCATCAAGAAGAGAACGACGTGGAAATAGGGTCATGGTTTTGATCTGCGCCAACATCGCAGAAGAAAGAAGTCGCCAGTAAAGATCGAAACAGGGTGAAAAGAGGGTTAGGGGTTCTAAGAGATCGACCTGGAAGGGTACGGCTGAGCCGGCAGGCAATCTGCCGACAGTCAGCGGCCTCGAACTCGACCTTTGCCACCTCCGCCATGGCTCTTGCTGGGCTCCGATGTCCCTGAGGAGAAGAGATGACGAAGTCCCTTTATAAGGAGCGAGGGGCGAGGAAGATCCTCTTTGTGGAACTAGCCACGTGTCCATCACATATTTCATAGGGCATCTCTATGTATAACATTTCATATGGCACCGACACGATGAATCAATAGAGATGTTACGTACAATTTAGAAATTAATCCATACAATTATTTTGGTGGCATAAGTGTTCATAATTAAAATTGATTTGGAAACATTAATCCATACGATCACTCGGATTTGCTCTCCCTCGATTGACCTTCGTGGATATCAGACTTTATCGTCCATGTAGACAGCACATCAAGAAGCGGGTGTTATGATGGTTATAGATTGTCTTATCGGTTGTCAAAGTATAAAAGTCGACCCTCGGATCGAACCTTTTTTTCAAAAAAATCTTTTACACTTTTATACAACTAGAAGAAGCTAACTTGAACATCGAAAGGGTTGGGTTGAGAAACTACCCTTGATGTTAACCTTTGTAAAGGATCCATCGAGAAGACCATAACTTATCTTGCCCCAACCTCGAGACTATTTTAGATACATATAGGCCCTTCAAAGACCACCTTGACACTACAATAATCGTTTTACAAGATTGTCACAAGGGGTCTTTAGACGATCTCATGCCTTTAGATGAAGATCGAGTCATGTCAACTTCTAATCAATGACATTCAGACAATAACAAAATTCATAAAGGAGTTATGCCATTTGATACATTTATTTTGTACCTAAGTCTCATTGGCCAATCCAAAGTAATTGGGCGAATATAGCTTGTTATTGTTATATTAGTAGTTGTAGTAGGAGTAGATTAGTTTATTATACTTTTCAATTATCATGAATAGTAGTATATTAAAATATAAAAAATGAAATATGAAAATCTAAATTACTTTGGAGTTTTTAAGAAGTCCTAATATTAATTAGAATGCCAATTAAAAATAAAACGAAGGTTGATTAATATTAAATGTTTGACATCACAAAAGTAAATACAAGATCCAATAGCTTCACATCATGGAAGATGCAAGGTTGATTTACTGAATATAAATCATAAAATGTTCATTTTTCAGTATGGAACACATCAATTTTTCTAAATGACATATTTTAAATACGGTCACTTTCATTCAAGGATAAAATTAAAATTTAGCAGAAATTAGGAGCTCTAGAATAATTTTTGAACAAGAAACTCTCACTGATAAAAAAAATGAAAATTGACTTTTCAGTAATATTTTACTACGTGAATTTATAATAATTGAAAGAGGGGGGAGGGAAAAAGGGGAGAGCAAACGCTTCTGGGACCCCTTCACGCTTTACCCGCGGACCCACCCGCTCGTACGTGCATTTATTGGCGTGAGGCCGCACAGGGCTCGGTTGTGGGACCCACGAGGGAAAAGGAATTACTTAACGAGATTTTACATCCGTCCGTCCATCTCTGCGACTGAGGAATCGGACGGACAGCGTTCAATCATCGTCGTCGCCTCCTTAAATGCCGCCCTCCCCTCTTATTTTTCTACCTCCGAAGTGGGTGAGGACGACTGAGGAGGGAGTCTTTGCTGCAGGAGAGAGAGAGCGTGTCAGTGAGATTCTTCTTGGGCTCCGTCCGGTCTCGCACGCCATTAATGCTCCCATTCTTCCGCTTCTCCCCTTCCTGCGAAGCCCAAACCCTAATCCTATTCCGCTCGCAGATCCACCGCTGCAGCGCTGCTCTGCCGAAAGCTCGAGTCCGACATCAAGAACGCGATAGAGGACGACCGGCCCGGACTGGGGTTCTCGTGCCATGGTAAGCTGCCGGATTTTTGTGATGGCAATGTCGCCGCCGTCTTCCACCTTCACCGTCGTCGTCGTCGTCCTTCTCTTCGGTGTATTCTTGTCCGGTGGAAGATGCGAAGTACCTAATAAGGCCAACGACTTCTGCTTCTCTTTCGACGGATCGGAGAAAAATCGGAGCTTTGACTCGGAATTCACCCTCTACGGCGACGCCCAGATGAGTGGCTCGGCGGTCAGGATCACGCGGCCGGCGAACTCGAGCTCGGGGCGGATCGCGCACCGGAAAGCCATCAGATTCTTGGGGACCAAGCCTGGGTTTTCTTCCTCCTTCTCCTTCTCCATCTCCCCGGGCGACGGTGGTAGCCTCCTCTCTTTCTTCTTGGAGTCGGTGGAGGGAGATGGGTTTGGGCTGTCGACCAGCCTTGTCGCAGTGAGGTTTGGGACGTCCGGTAATCGAAGTGGAAGCCTCATTGAAATCGATTTCGGCGGAGAAGCTTTCATGACAAGCAGCAATCTTTCTGATGTCGGTCTGCTTCTGAATAGCGGTGAAAAGTTGCGTTCTTGGATCGACTACGACGGGGAATCGAAGAGGATGGAGGTGAGGCTGAGCCAGGCAGGGGATCCGAGGCCGACCGCCAACTGTTCGATCTATTGCTCGATCAATTTGTCCAGCTTGGTGTGGAAGGAGGCAGTGTTTGTGGGCATAAGCTCTTGGAGTGGAAATTCTACTGAGACCAGCAGTCTATACTCGTGGAACTTTACAGTGAAGCGGGGAGATCCATATCTGATGCACTCCGAGCCTCTGAATCCGAATTCGTTCTTGGTGAGGCCTACCGAGAGCCCTCCTTCTGTTCATCGAAGAAAGGCATATGCTTGGGGTGTTCTCATGGCAATGGTGTCTGCTGCTGCGTGTGGTGCAACGCTGGCGTTCTCGGCGATGGTCGTGTGGGCTGCGCTCGTCGCTCGGCGTCCAGTGTCGCCTGTAGAATGCCCCGTGGAGGAGGATGAACATGGAAAGATTGTATCAGCCGGAGAAGAGCGCTTGGAGGGTGGTAAGAAGTGAGTATTGGAAGACGAGAGAGCCTCCTTAATGTTGTTGTATATGTGCGTGTGGGTGTTCCTATGGTACTCGCCGTAACTTTTTATGTTCTGCCACTTGATGGAAACTGTAGCTTTTGCAGCCAACTTCCACAAATGCTATGATTTCCATCAAAGAAATCAACTGTTGTAATTTTATATTTCTGTTTATCCCTGTAATAAATAGAAGAGAAAACTTTGTTGGAACGAAATGCTTTCTGATGGATGATACAGATCACTCAAATCCACTGAAATCCACTGAAATCCTTCCTAAGAATTGCCAAGAAATTGAAAGAACTGCACAAATGTTTCTGATGCTACAGACAGACCACTCCAAAAACTCTTTTCTGATAATGATGATAAAAGGAGGAAAACCGAAAGATGTTCCATGGCATAGTCATACATCAGTAATTAATTTTTTCTTTTCCAAAATCCACTTCTTAGCTTTTATAAAGTATTTGTTAAGACACTCGGTGTATACTGCCTCGTACATCTTCACTTGCATGTGAGCCAACTTCACACATCGGTCCAGGCCGTCTTCATACTTCTCATACAGTGCCGGGACTGTTAGGATGATTGCAATACCTGATAGAGAAATGAAATGTGACCTTAATACCAACCATCAAGCTAATAATCTTCTCAGAAGAAATTCACCATCATTTTTTTTGTGAAATTTGTATACTCGAACACACATATCGGCTACATATTTTTACGAGTCATAGTGAATTATGCAAACCAGATAGCCATCACTATACATACATTTTAGTAATGTGAACACCAGTTCTAGAAATTTATGGTTTCATGATCTGATGGATCATTGGAAAACTAAGATCAACTCTCTTATTTCAACATTGCAGCTTCTTAGCGAACAGTGTAAGTTTAGAATTTAAACCTAAAACCACCCAAAACACAACCCTTTCTGACGGGCATTCCTATATTGTTTCACAGCTCAAATTCAGAAATGTGAACAACCAAAGATTAGAATAGGTAATTCTCTTAGAACATTCATATGGTATGGTATATAAATCTAATAGCATGAGCACTTACTTGTGTAACCCAAAGTGAGCATATCAGTCAACCCACCAACCATGGAGATCAGCCATAGGCACAGAGCTACTGTATAGAAAAGTTTTGGGTCCTTTCCCTGTACAATATCATTGAAAGCAGATAGGACCTTGTTCACATGGAATCGGAACAAAACTGCAGCTTCATATATCATTTCTTCTGAGAGGTGCATCTCTGGCATGGGCGGAGGAGGCCTGCGTTCAAGTCAGCAAATAGCTGGAGATTGTTGTAGAAGTGACACAATAAGAATGGATGAGGAATGCAACTAGCAAATCTATATTCATATTAAAATTACTTGTATCTAAGATGACAGGTAAAATACATTCGATTAGCAAACTTGTCTAAACTTTAAAAAGGAGAACATACACTGTATTCCACCCAGACATACATAGAGGGTAAAGAAAAAGAAGAAAAAAAATTGTACAGGCCATTGCACTTGTTTCTTTATCAGCATTTTTTCCATTAAATATTATAGATTAGGGTAGCTATAAATTATGTAAATAATATTTAACAGAAGAGTATTTCACCAAGCACTTTAAGAGACAAATGCATTTATTCTTTCAATTCAGCCCACATATTAAGTATCTCTGAGGAAAATGAAGAAAACTATACCTTAAATTGGACTGGTCTCTGGTTATTTTTACTGCAGTTATATCCTCTCCTCCAACAAGTAAGGAAATCATAAATGAGATTGAGTTCCTTCTTCAGCACATAAAAAAGAATCACCAGGAATTTGGATCAGAATGCCAAAATTGGTTATTGCACACACAAAGTTATTGGTTGAAATTCCCACTTTGCTTCACTATCTATCTCCAAAATACTATAAAATCATCGGTTTCCTCTTCCTTACTTTTTAGTTCTCCAGTTGAAATGCCTTGCCGAGTTGCTACACTGTTTTCAAGTTCCCCAAGAATGTCCTGGCGGAGGAACAATTTGTTCATCAAATTTATGCCCTTCTAAGGTCCAATCTTCTAGCAGGACCACAAACGACGCCCACTGACAGTCATTTAATGGTTTCACAAATTCTCATTCTACGATGCCAGTCTATATTAGATGAATTGGTTATAGAACAGAACATAGTAGTTAGATCTCTGTCTCAGAATTTAGATCATGCAAAAAAAAAAGATTGATAGATTGCTAATTTCTGCTTTTTATCAAGACAACATTTTTCTAATTTTAAGAGGTTGGAGGAACATAATGGAGCTAGTTAAATAAAGATGCAAACAGTCCAAAGATAGCAGTTTACCTGTTAAGGACTTCTGCAGCCTTTGCCCACAGAAAGAGG
Organism: Musa acuminata AAA Group; assembly: GCF_036884655.1. Classification (NCBI taxonomy): domain Eukaryota; kingdom Viridiplantae; phylum Streptophyta; class Magnoliopsida; order Zingiberales; family Musaceae; genus Musa; species Musa acuminata. The sequence continues at coordinate 15,562,089 of NC_088336.1, read as the reverse complement.
ATGGAAATCAGCAGCAGCAGAACGTTTGAAACAAGAGACAATAGCGTATATCCCACCACTTCAAAAACCAGCCAAGAAGCCAGTGCACCAAGCAGTATCGCTATCGTTACATTCTTTCTCCTCCAAAGGATCACATCCGCAACTGTCAAACACAGTTCCTGTAAATCCACTAATCATGACACATGGATTATCAATCAGGCAGCAGCTGCCCAATCTAATTCCACCCCTAAATTCTGATCGAGCATCCGCGCAAAATCCAAATCGAAGTACAATAAGCAGGAATAGGATCAAAAAGGTCAATTACTGATATTAAATGGAGACCGACAAACGGGTGCTGCATCAGACACCTTATAATTACGCTTAGGGTTCCGATCGATTCCCACAGAAGAACGAAGAAGGTACGATTGCCCCATACAGTGTACAGTAACGCCGGATCCATTCAAGATAAACCAAATCAGTGTCGGATTTCTACGAGAGAAAGCATGTACAAGCAGAATGTCGACACACAAGTTCGATGATCGGGATGTCAAAACCGAACCGATCGACGAAGATGAAGAATCTAATATCCCAGGAGCAAAATGGGACTTACGGATTCCACCGCCGAGGATCTCGTGAAGCGATCGTTGCAGCTCCGGAGAGGATCCTGCCACCGGTTGATCTTGGACGGAGATCATGGTGAAGAGAAATAAGCTGCCGCTCCTCCTTTCTTCTTCGGACAGCGAGAGAGGGGAAAGGGGGGTGGGTGGAAAAAGGAGAAGGCGCAGCGAGGAATGGGACACCAGCCTAAAAGGCCAGTCCTCCCGCCCCCATCGCCGCTGCAGCTACTTATTCTTCGTCTTCTTCCTCTTTTACCCTTAGTTAAAGCCACGCTCGTTCGCGTAATGCAAAGCCAATAACACATATGATGAGGGTTTGTTGGGTATATAACAGATTGGCTACGTGGTAAACAAATGTTATCCTAAAAAAGGGTCGTGTGCAGTGCCACCCTTTTCAAGCTTGTATGCTATTATGCATTTAAGTCTGCAATGTTTCTCATACTAAAACATTTTTATGTTGAATACCGGCAATCAAACAATAATATCAAAGTGAATACCGATTGCTGGTAACTTTCGCATCGTGGAAACAAGTAAAACAAACCCTCCAAAAATCTAGAGTGATAAATCGATAGCAAAACCAAAAGCCAAACGAGATGATACATCATCATCATCATGTGCCATGAAAGGATTTCTCCTAATTATGAGTAACCATGCAAAGAAGCAGTTGAATCAATAGAACATCTGGAAGACATTTATGGCACAATTTTTGACTCACAAATTATTACGTTGAGAAACTTGGACAAACAAGAGCAATATTATTATTAGGGAATGAAGTATCTGGAGAAATTATGCAGAACACGACTGATTGATACTGAAAGGCTCAGAAACAACACCACTACACATTTATACAAAACAAGGGCAGAAATCAAGTTAAGAGTCAGGCAAGGATTATTTGCAGGCAGGTCTCATGAAATGAGGAGTATTGCTTTCAATACTGCATTTACCGGGCAATTGCAACTGTACATGAATTACTAACTTTGTCAAGAGAACACCAATCAAAAGAACATCTGAGTCTTGTATTTCACAATTTGGCTGGCACATTACATCAAGAAATTTGGACAAACTAAAGACATTTACCCATACAGCACAAGCAATTTAAATCACATTTGTACTGGGGCATAAAGTATCAGAATAAATAATGCAGAAAACAACTGATACCGGATGACTCAGAAACAATACCGCATCACATTTATACAAAACGAAGGCAGCAATGAAAGTAAGAGTCAGACGCTACTAGTCTCCTACAAGAATTAGCAAAAGTCTACTGCCGAAGAGAATCACTTCTGATGATATATATTTACATGTACTTGAAACTATACATTAATCACTTACTAAGTTTGTCGATTTGTCATATACTAAGAAGCTACTTTTCAGGTAACTTCTTCACCCAAGGATTCCTGAAGTAAACATAGATAAAAGAATCCTCTTCAATAAAAGAAAATTTGAGAATGATATCCTGTAGCTTGATGCTATGCAGCCAAACATAAACAAGGAAGATAAACTCATGAAGTTATTACAAGTTACTTTCTTCTTATCGAAACCGCAAATGGTGCTTCTCATCTGTCCCACCAAAATAGTGTTATAAATGTCATTCATCATTGGAGCAACCCTTGATCGATAACATTGTTACTAATAACTATGCTGAAAACACAAGTTTCAATAAAAAAAGGGCATGCCCAAGGGCGTACCCGATGCACGAGGCTCTCACCAATGCGGTGTCTGAGGAGGGTCAATGTATACCGCCTTACCTTTAAATATTTAAAGAGGTTGTTTCTGAAAACACAAGTTTCAATTCGGAACTAAATCATAAGAACTATTGGTATATGCCACACCAACACCAGAAAAGAATAAGAACTAAATTATAAGAACTGAGATCGATTTGCCTTGCTGGCCAGGCAAAAAGGGAGTCCCACAAGAGATTGAACAGAATTGTGCCATGGATGCCGATAACTCCATGTCTCGTTACTTGTCGACACTGCTATCATATTCCTAGTAGGAGCATAATAGCTTTAGAAGATGGCCTCCTCAAACAACATATCACCAAGTACATCAAGCTAATCAAAAGCTTGAAGAACGATCATCTCCAAGTTGAGTCATCTTGATCCTCTAAGACAGCCACAATGACCTTAATCCAACACCAATGTCGAAGTAATTGCAAGCAGACAATCCCATAGCAGCAGCAGTGGCAGGAACAAGAGAATACTAATAGTAAGATTCAGACTTTAGATAGACTATAATTCGTTCATCAACATCATCAGGTAGGTGTATGCCAATCATACAAGGGAAATTAATAAGACGGTGCCGGCGACAAATTGAGCTAGGGTTTGATGGATAATTTACCAACGACGAGGGCAGGTGGGTCGGATGGAGGATCCGATCGACCAATCGACGCAGAAGAAGATCAGAAGGCGTGGAGCACGGGTCTCTTGCCGAGGCGCTTGATCTCCCGATTCATCTGGCCAGTGAGCATGAGGGCGAACATCTTGAGGTCGCAGAGGAGGGACCAGAGCGGGTGGCGGAAGGTGGCGGGGGAATTGCCCTCGACGAAGAAGTGGCTGCACCAGGCGGGGCCGTAGCCGAGGATGGGGGCGAGGAGGAGGAAGGGCCAGCGGGCGAGGACGAGGGCGAGGAGGAGGGAGAGGAGGGCGGAGAGGGTGCCGGCGAAGTGCCAGCGCCGCGTGGTGGGCTTCGAGTGCTGGCTCACGTAGACGGGCCAGAACTCCTCCAGGCTCCGGCAGTTCATGTCTTCGCCTTCTCTTGGAGCGTCCGAGGGCGAGGAAGAAGCCAATCCATGATCGGCTAATGGGAACGGAGGGGTAAACTCGTAGATTTACCCCCTTTGACCTTGACTTTGACCTTAACGAGGAGACATGGATATTTTACTAATGAAAATAATTTTTAGAACATTAAGAAAAAATATATTAGACTGTCCATATTGAAATATTAAATTAAACTATAATTATGTAAGGGATTGGATTAAGTTTTTTAGTAGAGATAAAAAAACTTGTTTAACTTAAAGTCGAACACTTTGTTTGACCTCTCTAAAAATAAGGATTAATATAATATATTATGCAGTTAAGAGAGAGAAATTAAGAGAGATTAACATGAAATCGAGAGATGCTGAGGTATATAGAATTTAAGATATTGAGATAATGTAAGTGATTAATATAAATAATTCTTTCGGTTGTGAGTTTCCTATATTATCCTTTTTTTTAATTATCTGCCCAAGTCCACCGTATTTTTCCGTGAGGTTATGCCTGTCATTTTACCATACAGTTTGTCAGGCTTTTCGGACCTCTGAGTTGACTGATCCTTGATTGGTTGGAGGCTGGGGGTTGCCGGAAGAGGAGATGGGAGTTCAGGTCACAGGGACGTGCTTGCAGTGGCCGCAGCTGCCGCTCACCAACTCCCAAACTCCCTCCCAGACTGCCTTCGCTGCCTTGGTTTCAACTACCGGGTGCTGCAAGAGGAGCCATGGCTGCGATCGCGTCCTCGCCTCGCCCTTCCTCGGCGCCAGAACTGCCATGCTATTTGAGAGCTCCACCGCTGGATATTGGCGGAGGGAGGGAAAGGCCAAACGTTGACCAAGCCGTGCGCCGGTCGTTCGACGCCAGCTGATAAGTTTGAATTGTAATGATAAAAGCACACATTAAATGGGTGAATACAATGTCATGTCTTATTTATATACGATGGAATAGAAGATTTTCTTTAATTATCATATTTTCTTGTGTAATTAAAGAAATTTTAATTACTATTATGCCTCCCGTAAGATTGAACTTCTGTCAAGGATGTCGATCTTGAACTGATGTAATAAAAATCGTTTACGGACAAGAGACTTCGTTAGTGAATTTGCTAGTTGATCAGTTGTATACACGTGAGAAACACATAGTTGATGTATGACAACTTGATTTCATACAAAGTAAAAGTCGATGACAATGTGTTTCATGCATAGTGAAACACTAGATTGACATATAGGTAGGTAGCTTTAATATTATTATAATATATTATAGGAGAAAAGGTAGAGTTGACGTTGAGTTCCTTGAGCATATTTATGATCAAATCCAAAGATAACATTGCAGATCCACTAACAAAGGCCAAACGTTGACCAAGCCATGCGCCGATCGTTCGACACCAACTTATAAGTTTGAATTGTAATGATAAAAGCACACATTAAATGGGTGAATACAATGTCATGTCTTATTTATATACGAGGGAATAGAGGATTTCCTTTAATTATCAGATTTTCTTGTGTAATTAAAGAAATTTTAATTGTTATCATGCCCTCGTAAGATTGAACTTCTGTCAAGGATGCTGATCTTGAACCGATGCAATAAAAATCGTTTATGGACGAGATACTTCGTTAGTAAGTTTGCTAGTTGATCAGTTGTATGCACGTGAGAAACACATAGTTGATGTCTGACAACTTGATTTTGCACGAAGTGAAAGTCGATGATAATGTATTTCATGCATAAGTGAAACACTAGATTGGCATATAGGTAGATAGCTTTAATATTATCATAATATATTATAGGAGAAAAGGTAGAGTTGACGTTGAGTTCCTTGAGCATATTTATGACCCAATCCAAAGATAACATTGCAGATCCACTAACAAATGCCCCTTATCAGATGTTGGCAATGGGTTTTTATCATAGTGCTTAGGGGTCGGTTGTACACGGCCTTCGCATGGCGATCGACTCTCCTAGCGGAGAGTGTACCTTCAGACGTTCATCGCCCGGGATATGAGGAGCTTCCCGGAGTGGTCCTTGTTGCAGCGATGCTGGTTGGTGCAGCCCCAAACAACCATTATCTTGGATTTCTGGTGGCACATATGATGTGACGCTGCGTTTGCCTCCCAAGGCTCCGCACTTGGGCTGACGTGTCGGGGGTCATGTCCTCGTGGTAGAATCCATAATATGCCTTATCACTTCTCTCCCAACCCAACCCCACCCCCACCCCACCCCCCCCCCCAAAAAGTCGTGCCCTAGGGTCCTTATGAGGAGCTAAGGGCACAATTGGGTCGTTGAAGCGGCGGTCGAGTATCAACTGGCTGAGTCATGTGACTCGGGCACTAGATGGACTGGTTGGACGAGTCGTTGTTCATGCGACTGCTGGCCGAGTCATTTGACTCGGGCAAAGACTGATCCTATTAGCCGAGCAACTCAACTCGGGCACTGGATGGACTGGTTGGACGAGGCGTTGCTCGTGCAACTACTGGCCGAGTTGTATGACTTGGGCAAAGACTGATCCGACTAGCCGAGCAACTCAACTCGGGCACTAGATGGGCTGGTAGGATGAGGCGTTGCTCGTGCGACTATTAGCCGAGTTGTACGACTTGGGCAAAGACTGATCATGTTGGTCGAGCAACTCAACTCGGACACTGGATGGACTGGTTGGACGACGTGTTGCTCGTGCGACTACTGGCCGAGTTGTACGACTCGGGCAAAGACTGATCCTGTTGGCTGAGTGGTTCCTTGCCAACTTAGAGGGAAGTTATTCGTGATTCATCGCATCATATGTTTTTGGCAGGAAATTTCTAGTGGTTTACGGGTTTTTGGCAAGAACTTGGAGAATTTGGGGAATATGGGGAGTTACGCCAGATTTGATGTTGACATTACTTCTCACCTCGGGGAGTCCAAACGTCAACTTATGGCAGCGGGTTTCCTCTTTATAAACCCTTTCCCGTGTACTACGGTGGCATTGTTCAGTTGTCATTTTTCTGCTCACGCCTGAGATTGTTGCTCCTTACCTTGAGGTCAAGATGTCTTCATCTTCCTCCTTTTTAGGTCAGTTGGTTCCCAAGATCAGCGACTCAGGTTTCGATAGTTCTAGGATAGAAGTGGTCAATTCCTCGTCTGGCGGCTTGCCCTCGGTGGATTCGAAGGCCTTCGCGGCCCTTCAAGTGATGAGGTCGTGGCACGACGTTGATTTGGGGTGACTGAGGAACTCTTAGGTCTGATTTGGGATCATTACAGTATCCCAAAGAATTATGGGCTTCATGCTTCGCATCCCAGTCAACTTCCTTACGACCCATTTCCCAACGGGTTCGGGCTAACCACATATGCTCTTGAGGTGGGGTTGCGGTTCCCCTTACACCCGGTTATCGAAAAATGCCTCCACTAGTGGGGGATCTCACCATCCCAGATGGCGCCGAACTCTTGGCATTACCTAGTGGCTTTCCTCAAGGAGTGTTGGGGGGCGGGGATCGAGCTAACTCGAACACTTTTCTTAGCCTGTTTTTGCTTGTGCAAGAGGCGAGGCGGGTATTACTTAACCCCCTGATGTGGCTTTAAGATTAGCAGGGCACCCTCCAACAACAAGGGGTTGGAAAACTCATCACCTTCTTTTGAGCTGTAGTCGGGGGTGGGGGTTTTGCATTGGATGGACTTCTTGAGCCATCAACAACGTTCCCCTGTTTCTTTCCCACAAAGAGACCAAGCACGTGAAGCGATTAAGAGAGATCATGTCTTCCTCTCAGGCAATCAAGGGAATGACCAAGGAGTGGCTGGTCAAAGCGGGACTAAGCCTAGCCCCTAGGGGTATTGTCAGATTTATGCCCGAAGTGCTTCCTTCATTTTTGGCATATCTTACTAACCGACCTTCGTTCACAGAAATGGTGAACCTCAAGTCTTTGAAGGGGATGCCCCACACTTTAACTGTGGCACAACTGACTCGGGAATGCGAAGGGTCCGGCCTCAGGGTCCCTTTGAAGAAGAGCACATCGGCGTGTGAGTCGAAATCACCTAGGGAGCCGGAGGCGAGTCGGCCGAAGAAGAAGGCCAAGGTCGGCACCCAGAAGGTATCCGAGGGCATGGTGCCCTGTGAAGTAGCAGCCCGGGGAATGTGTGAGTCAGGTGGCGTCTCCCAAGGCGAGGGTTCGGCGTGCATGCGGGAGAGAGGGCATGTCGGATCCCCCCATGAAGGTCGCTCAGGAAAGTCAATGGTGTGCCCGAAGTCGATGCGGGACTTGTGTCGCATCCGGGCTTGCTCCAAGGGGGAGCCTTTCCAAGCCCTCAGAATGGCCGACCTCGTAGAGGAGTCGGGGGCCCCTTATAGCATGAGAAGGCTGACTCTCAAGGCTAAGAGTAGGATTTGGTCTGATAGGTCGGCGGCCCAAGAGTTCTCATGATGGGTGCTCCATCCGATGCTAGCAAAGCAGCTGTATTGTTTGCCCTTCATGGTGCTGATGCAGTGGCGACAGTGGTGGTTGCTGGCTGGGCAACAGCGGAGCTAGTGGTGGTCCCTCGGTCGGGAAGCAGGGGTGGCTACGACTTCTTCTTCTTCTTCTTCTTCTCTCTTTTTTTTTTTTTTTTCTTTTTTCCGAAGATGAAGATAACTGCAGCAAGGGGGCAGCGATGGTGGTGGTGGCTATTGGCTGGGCAGTAGCGACGGTGGTGGAGAAGGGGCGACGGTGGTCACTGTTGGGAAATCATTGGGGGCGACATCATATGCGCAGCGGAAGAACAAGAAAACAAAAATCCCCGATTCCCAAAAAGATGTTCGTCGTCGTGCGAAGATTGGTGCGCAAAAATCCGCAAAACACAAAAACTGCGTATAGAGATTGTGTTACCTAGGGAGATCGTATATCCCTGTTTCCTTGCAGATCCTTAGGAGAGGGTGAAGGAGGTCAAGCGTCCTCCTCTCTAGCGGTGATCCACACAGCAGGGTTGCGACGACGCTCCTCAAAACTCCAGGCCTACTTTGAGGTGGAGAGGGAGAGGAGAATAGGAAAGGCAAGCAAAGACTCTAGCCTATGAGGCTGTGAATCCCTCCTATTTATAGAGATCCCGTGTCAAACCCTAATGGGTCCTTCCCTAGTGGGTATTGAATCTGCATCCAATAAGACAAGGGCTCCGTCGGATATCTCATATCCGAACCTCTACTCATCGCAATGCCTACCATATGTGTGTGACCCTCTAGGCCCAATATCGAGCTGGCCGTGAGTCATACCTGTCAGAACTCCTTCTGACTGAGTGAATTATTATCTCTGCAATAATTCACTTGACTCATCGACTACGGACGTACTAGGCCACTACGCCGTAGTCCCCAGACGATACAGGGGAATCCAATCCATTGGACCTGTCTGTCCTCAGTTACCATGTACCTATAGTCTCTCATCCATCTAATATCCCAGAGACCGTATATCGAGCATGGTGTTGTCAGACCCATACGGTTTCTACTCGAGTCTCGCTCTAATCGGATTCTCCCAGAGAACTCTTTCTCTCTCAACCCGAATGACCCTGGCCAGAGATTTGTCTGAGCAAGAACACATAGGATATTCCTCTCATGACGCCGAGAGTGGATGATCTTTTATTGACACTCAATAGCCCTCGTAAGGTCGACTACCACTCCCAATGACCAACTGTACTAGATCTGGGGACAGCCAAACCTATAAGTCTGGTATCAAAGAGTGGAGCACTCATACAGGACATCCTTGGTGTCTCAAGTCTAAGGACCAGATACACCACTAGGACTACGGAATCGCTGTCTGACAATAAGGCATCATCAACCATCCAGCATTCCGTAAGCGGATCAATCAGTGAACTCATTCTCCAATGAGTACTTGTACTGTATCCCTAGTGTCCCTACACGAGCAGCTATAAGACCAGCTGCATCCATCATATGGACGGGTATACAACACACCAGTCTATCCGGTTATCACGATGTCCCTCTCGAGTAACCTATGACCGGGATTATTTAGGATATGTGTTTAAAGGTGAATCGATCTCATTATCGTGATCTCATCATGATCTGATTCCCATTGTACAAATCCAAGGACATCACAATATGTATATGCATTTATGCAATAGTTATAAAGTGATATACGCCAAAATATAATAAGCAAAAAGATTCTGTATCAAGTCACACGTGCCATCACTCACGTGATTGGCTTGTTGGGCACCTATGACTAGCAATCTCCCACTTGACCTAAAGCCAATCACCTATGTGTCTGATCCCCATCAGACCCCTGTAACGCTCAAAGATAAGATGAGACAACGGCTTTGTCAGTGGATCTGCAATGTTATCTTCGGATGGAACTCTTTCCATTACTACATCTCCTCGGGTTACGATCTCTCTTATAAGCTGGAACCTCCTCAGAACACTTCTGATGAGACCCGGGTTCCCTTATTTGAGTAATCACCCCATAGTTATCGCAATATAAGGAAGTCGACTTGTCGCTATCTGTATCGACTCCCAAATCTGTGATGAACTTCTTCACCCAGACTCCCTCCTTTGCTGCATCCGATGCAGTAATGTACTCCGCCTCTGTGGTCGAGTCAGAAGTGGTATCTTGCTTGGAACTCTTCCAGCACACTGCTCCTCCATTCAAGGTGTACACATACCCTAAATTCGACTTGCTATCATCGACATCAGACTGAAAACTTGAGTCAGTGTAGCCTTCAACCTTAAGGCTATTACCTCCATATACTAGTAAAAGATCCTTAGTCCTTCTCAAGTACTTAAGGATACACTTTACTGCTTTCCAGTGCTCCAAGCCTAGATCCGCCTAATACCTGCTCGTGACACTCAGAGCATGCGCTATATCAGGCCTAGTACATAGCATGGCATACATGATAGACCCTATTGCTGAGGCATAAGGTATCATATTCATGTTTGCCCTTTGGAATTTTCCATGCCAAACCTTTTGACAATGGTTTCTATGTACCTGGACTGGGACAAGCCAAGCATCCTTTTGGATCTATCTCTATAGATTCTAATCCCTACGATATAGGATGCTTCCCCTAAGTCCTTCATGGAGAAGTGTCTAGATAACCAAGCCTTTACTGTGGATAGCATTCCTACGTCATTCACGATAATGAGGATGTCATCTATATATAACACCAAAAAGGTGATAGTGCTCCCACTTACCTTTCTGTATACACAAGGCTCATCTTCATTCTTAACGAAGTCATAAGATCTGATTGCCTCATCAAATCTTATGTTCCAACTTCGGGAAGCTTGCTTTAGTCCATAAATGGATCTAAGCAACCTACACACCTTATCTGGGCAGTTCTTGGACATGAATCCCTCAGGTTGCATCATATACACCTCCTCCTCGAGGTTCCCATTGAGGAATGCAGTTTTCACATCCATCTGTCAGATCTCATAATCATAGTGTGCTGCAATAGCCAATAGAATTCTGATGGATTTTAGCATTGCTACGGGTGAGAAGGTTTCGTCGTAGTCAACACCTTGCTTTTGACGATACCCCTTAGCCACTAGCCTTGTTTTATAGGTCTCTACCTTTCCATCTACTCCGATCTTTTTCTTAAAGATCCACTTGCAACCGTTGGGTACAATACCTTCGGGCGCATCAACTAGGTTCCAAACCTTATTGGAGTACATAGAATCCATCTCAGAATTATGGCTTCTTACCACTTCCCGGAGTCTATACTCATAATAGTCTCCTTGTAGGTCTGAGGATCAATATCCTCAACATCCTCTCCTCTAATATGTCCCACATATCTCTCAGGAGGATGAGATACTCTATCAGACCTGCGTAAAGTTGAAAATTGTGTATTAGGTACCTAAACAAACTTGGGCTGTAGAGTGGTGCTTGAGCTTGGTTCTCCAACCTCGCTCAATTCTATCATTCTCCCACTGTCTCCGCCAAGAATGTGTTCCTTCTCAAGGAACACTGCTCTCTTAGCTACAAAGACCTTTTGATCCTCGAGATGATAGAAATAATACCCATAAGTTTCCTTGGGGTGTCCCACAAATTTGCATCGCTCTGTCCTTGATTCTAACTTATCGGGGTTGTGTCTTTTAATGTGGGCAAGGCAGCCCCAAATCTTAACAACCTTAAGATCAGCCTTCTTCCCTTTCCATATCTCATATGGTGTAGACACTACCGACTTAGTTGGAACTCTGTTCAGAAGGTAAGCTGCGGTTTCTAGGGCATATCCCCAGAATGAGATGGGTAGGTCAGCGAAACTCATCATGGATCGTACCATATCTAATAATGTACGATTTCTCCTTTCAGAGATACCATTGAGCTGAGGTGTATAAGGAGGTGTACATTGGGATAATATCCCATGATCCTTGAGGAACTGAGTAAACTCTGTACTTAAGTACTCACCTCCTCGATCTGATCGAAGAGTTTTGATACTCTTTCCAGTCTGGTTCTCCACCTCATTCTTATACTCTCTGAATTTCTCAAAGGCCTCGGACTTGTACTTCATTAAGTACACATATCCATACCTTGAGAAATCATCAGTAAATATAATGAAGTAGGAGTAACCTCCAATGGCATGAGTTAACATGGGTCCACATACATCACTATGTATGAGTTCCAACAGCTCAGTGGCTCTCTCTCTAGTTCTACTAAATGGAGATTTGGTCAGTTTTCCATGAATGCAAGGCTCATAAGTTGCATAAGACATATAGTCGAATGGATCTAGATATCCATCATTTAGCAACTTTTGAATCCTTCTTTCATGGATGTGACCTAGCCTACAATGCCACAGGTATGCACTGTTCACCTCATCTCGTTTCCTCTTAGACACATTTACATTCATGATATGTGGAGTAGTGTCTAACATAAATAAACCATTATGCAATGTTCTGATAAGACCCTAAAGTCTTATCGTGGAAGAAAGAGGAGAAATGGGGATGATAATGATCTCTTCGAGGGGATCGGCCTCCTTGATCGCTTCGAGGGGATCGGCCCTCCTTGATCTCTTCGAGGGGATCGGCCCTCCTTGATCACTTCGAGGGGATCGGCCTCCTAGGGTTTGTCCAAAGACAGAATAGTATTTTTCATAGCTTACCGAAAAGAAGCAGTTACATCCCTATTTATAGAGTTCCACCCAAAGTCCATCAGGACTTGAACTCTAATAATAAATAAATATTAAATAAACGTCTACTTGACTCTAACTGAACCAAACCGACTCAATAAACAACTGGACTAAACAGACTCAATAAACATTATTCAAAAGCTTAGAAAAAGGGTCCTAACATGTTCCTTTCGTGATGATCTTATCATCTAATAATATTGAACAACCATTGTTCTCAAAAACAAATTTATATCCACTAACTGTTAAACATGAAATGGAGATAATGTTTTTGATAATAGAAGGAACAAAATAACATGCATCTAATGCAATAAAAGCTCCACTAGGCAGATGTAAGGCGACCTCGCCAACAGCAACTACAACAACTTTTGCTCCATTACCCATCTTGAGGTCCATCTCGCCTCTTTCAAGTCTCCTAGGCCTTGCCAAAACCTGCAACGAATTGCATATATGATAAGCACTACCGGTATCCAATACCCATGTGTTATCATAAGAGTCTGACAAATGGAGACTGATCATGAATGTACCTGAAGCTTCATCAAGCTTTTGTTTCACCCTTTCTACAAGGTACTCTTTGCAGTTTCTCTTCCAATGCCCATCTTTACCACAGTGGAAGCACTGGCCTTTGTCCTTTGTTGGATCTTTCTTAGCAACCTTTGCTTTACCTTGTTTGCCCTTGCCCTTTCCCTTCTTAAGGGACCTTTCTGCTTTCCTTTTCTTTCTGGTCTCACCAGTGTAGAGAACTGGCTTCTCTTTCTTAATAGTACTCTCTGCCTCCCTCAACATATTGAGGAGCTCTGGGAGAGTCACCTTAAGCTTGTTCATATTAAAATTCATTATGAACTGTGAAAAAGAATCTGGTAGGGACTGAAGCACAATGTCCACACATAAGTTATCCTCTAGGACCATTCCTAGACCTGTGAGTTTCTCTATCCACTCAATCATCTTTAGGACATGGTTCTGAACCAGTATCCCCTCAGTCATCCTAGCGCGGAAAAGACTCTTGGATATCTCATATCGTTGAGTCCTTCCCTGTTCCTCAAACAATTTGCGGACATGTAGGAGAATGGATCTGGCATCCATCTTTTCATGTTGTCTCTGTAACTCTGGAGTCATAGAGCCCAACATATAGCACTGAGCAAGAGTGGAGTCATCAATGTACTTCACGTAGCGAGCGATCTCATCCTCGTTTGCCTCTTCTTCGGGCGTAGGTATCACTGTATCAAGGACGTACACGAATTTCTCCGCTGTGAGAACAATTCTCAAGTTACGGAGCCAATCCGTATAATTTGGACCAGTGAGGCGGTTGACATCAAGTATGCCACGTAAGGGATTTGAAAGCGACATTTTCTGGAAATAAAGATGCAGCAGAAATGAATAACATGCAGATTTTGCAAAAAATAAACTATCAAGATATGGACTTCTATCTTAATATGCTCCCACTATTTTACTAACGAGTCACGCGACACCCTCAGCACGTGAAACGGAAGTCTCCGGCAGACTTCTAATGGGGATCAGGATTTAATCAGCGTCTTAGTGTAACCTCGAGGGACTCGACCAATCACACTAAGCCTAAAAGGTAGGCAACTCTTACCAATCACAAATCCTTGTGATTCCCGTCCTGTTCGGCCTCCGAATCACCATGGCCTCGAGGGACTCGACCAACCATGATGCTCGGTTAAGTCAACACCTTCGTTACAAGATGAGTCTGGTTTGATGATATACCCTCGAGGGACTCGACCAAGCATACTATGCCCTCAGGTCACCGGTGACATCTCTATGTCGTAAGCAAGATAGCGAATCGCGATATAGGTGAGTCTCGAGGGACTCGACCAACTCAACCTACACCGGGAATCGGTTCCTACTCATAACGATAGAAGGCCACGTGGGTCAATCTAATTGCCTCACGTTTACCGACTTAATATTATCGAGAGATGTTTCTATAATTTGGTCTCCTAATATGACATGTCACACATATACATATTTAATATATATCTACATCGCATGCAAATATATATACATATCTAGTATGTGTGCAATCACATCAGATGATCATGGACCACAACCTAATATGATTAGGCCCGAGCCAATAGGCCTAATCACTCACATCAAGATCTATGTGTGCAACGGTGCATCTCCATGCCCTGTGATCGTTCATCTCGTCCTCGTCGGTTCCGTCGACATCTTGATGCATCTCCATGCATCACGATCGTCCGTCTCGTGGGTCCCGCTATCGCATCCACGCTCCCGCTGCGCCTCCTCATGTGATTACAACTTAATCATAGGCACGCAGGCCCGACAATAAACGAGAAATATAATGGAGGTTCGCAGACCTCAATAATAATAATCACAAGTACACACATCACACAGTCCATGATCATCCGTCCATACATCATACATCACATGTATAAATAATCATCATCATGTAGGACTACTAGATAATAATAAAAATAATAATCAACTAAACCTTTTAATTAATTAATATTTTTCTGAAATCAGGGACATGTAGGGAATTTCTCAATTCCTAAGGGTAATTTCATAATTTGGACAAAAGACAGAAACTGGAATTTCTCAAATTCCGAGGGGCAAAACTGTCTTTTTCCCAGAAAACCCTAATGCCCTTTCCCCTTTTCGCTGCTGCCGCCGCCGCCACCCTGCAGGTGGCTGCCTGTGCGGCGGGGCGAGGGCACTGCCCTCGCCTGCAGGCGGCACGCCCGCTGGCGGCGCTGCCGCTGCAGGTGGGCTCCCCTTTCGGGCGTCGCTGCCTCCGCAGGCGGTGCTGTCCCACCGGGTGGCCGCCCCTGTGGGGGGGGTTTCGCCCGCGGGAGCAGCGGCGGCAGGCGCCGCTGCCCTGCGGTGCCTCTGCCCGTGGGCTGCCAGCCCCGCCAGCAGCAAGCCTGCTGCAAGCAGACCGCCGGCCGGCTGCTGCAGGCACAGCGCTTGCGCATGCGCCGGCGCTGTGCTGCCTGGCTGCGGCTGCGGCTACCGCTGCAGGTGGCTGCAGGCATGCAGATCGAGGGCAGCAACTGTTGCTGCCCTTCCTCGCTTTTGCTCTGATACTACTATTGGGAAATCATTGGGGGCGACATCATATGCGCAGCGGAAGAACAAGAAAACAAAAATCCCCGATTCCCAAAAAGATGTTCATCGTCGTGCGAAGATTGATGCGCAAAAATCCGCAAAACACAAAAACTGCGTATAGAGATTGTGTTACCTAGGGAGATCGTATATCCCTGTTTCCTTACAGATCCTTAGGAGAGGGTGAAGGAGGTCAAGCGTCCTCCTCTTTAGTGGTGATCCACACAGTAGGGTTGCGACGACGCTCCTCAAAACTCCAGGCCTACTCTGAGGTGGAGAGGGAGAGCGACGACACTCCTCAAAACTCCAGGCCTACTCTAAGGTGGAGAGGGAGAGGAGAATAGGAAAGGCAAGCAAAGACTCTAGCCTATGAGGCTGTGAATCCCTCCTATTTATAGAGATCTCGTGTCAAACCCTAATGGGTCCTTCCCTAGTGGGTATTGAATCTGCATCCAATAAGACAAGGGCTCCGTCGGATATCTCATATCCGAACCTCTACTCATCGCAATGCCTACCATATGTGTGTGACCCTTTAGGCCCAATATCGAGCTGGCCGTGAGTCATACCTGTCAGAACTCCTTCTGACTGAGTGAATTATTATCTCTGTAATAATTCACTTGACTCATCGACTACGGACGTACTAGGCCACTACGCTGTAGTCCCTAGACGATATAGGGGAATCCAATCCATTGGACCTGTCTGTCCTCAGTTACCATGTACCTATAGTCCCTCATCCATCTAATATCCCAGAGACCGTATATCGAGCATGGTGTTGTCAGACCCATACGGTTTCTACTCGAGTCTCGCTCTAATCGGATTCTCCCGGAGAACTCTTTCTCTCTCAACCCGAATGACCCTGGCCAGGGATTTGTCTGAGCAAGAACACATAGGATATTCCTCTCATGACGCCGAGAGTGGATGATCCTCTATTGACACTCAATAGCCCTCGTAAGGTCGACTACCACTCCCAATGACCAGCTGTACTAGATCTGGGGACAGCCAAACCTATAAGTCTGGTATCAAAGAGTGGAGCACTCATACAGGACATCCTTGGTGTCTCAAGTCTAAGGACCAGATACACCACTAGGACTACGGAATCGCTGTCTGACAATAAGGCATCATCAACCATCCAGCATTCCGTAAGCGGATCAATCAGTGAACTCATTCTCCAATGAGCACCTGTACTATATCCCTAGTGTCCCTACACGAGCAGCTATGAGACCAGCTGCATCCATCATATGGACGGGTATACAGCACACCAGTCTATCCGGTTATCACGATGTCCCTCTCGAGTAACCTATGACCGGGATTATTTAGGATATGTGTTTAAAGGTGAATCGATCTCATTATCGTGATCTCATCACGATCCAATTCCCATTGCACAAATCCAAGGACATCACAATATGTATATGCATTTATGCAATAGTTATAAAGTGATATACGCCAAAATATAATAAGCAAAAAGATTCTGTTTCAAGTCACACGTGTCATCACTCACGTGATTGGCTTGTTGGGCACCTATGACTAGCAATTAGTACTGCCCATGTCGATGAGAACAGTGATCGATTGTTTTTTTATAAGGTCTCCAACTTTCATCGTTTGCGGGTTTGAGTAGCCGGCTAGTGCGTATACCGTAACGTCGGTCGGTTATGGCTCTTCTTTCGCATCTTCTTCTTCATGTTCAAGACTCTCTTCTAAATGTTCAATGACCTCTTCTACTATTGGTTCAATCATAAGACATCTCCCTTTTCTACAATGATGCTCGCGGCTCCACGGCTCGTCATAGTGCCAACATAACCCTTTCGCATATCGCTCCCAAAGCTCTTCTCTTGTCAACTTTTTTGGTGCAGGGACTCGATCGATAGTAGGGGGGCTGAGGGCTTCAATATTGCTGGTTGAAGAGCGACCCTAGTCCTCCAGGCTTCATGGTTCAATCGCTCCTCTTGAAATCGTGCGAAAGATATGGCTGCCATAAGCGTGTACGGTTGTTGAGCTTTAACTTCTCCCTAGATCTCCGGCTTTAAGCCCTCAATGAAGGTCCCCAATGGCTGTTTTTTAGACCAATCACGAGTTTGATTAGATAACCTTTCAAACCTGGTTTGGTACTCCTGAATGGTGGAGGTTTGTCAGATCTTTACTAGTTGTCCATCAATGTTCTCGTAATCGGTTAGTTCGAAGCGGATCAGTAGTCCTTCTTTGAATTGTCGCCATGAGAGGATTCCATGAGTGTGTTCAAACTAGTCAAACCACTATATGGCATCCCCTTCAAGATTTATAGTCATAATTTTCACCATAAATGCATCCGCGGTTTTGTGGTACCGAAAATATCGCTACGAGCGCGAGATCCAACAAATCGGGTCTCCTTCTTCCCATCTAGGGAAGTCCACCCTTATACGTGGATAGTTGAGATCAATTATAGAACCTCCCCTCTCTTGGAAGTCATCTCTTCAGGCTTGGTGCGATTGGTTAGATCTCTCCCCTTCATGTGATTTCTTCGGGCTTGGTGTTCAGCCCAAACTAAGTTTGGTAAAGAGAGTTTGAATCTTATCTTTCATTCGTGCCTCGAAGGCTTCGAATTTAGCATTGATTGCCTCCTTAGATGTCATAGTATATGCCTCTAAATCTGTGATGTTAAGAGCTCCCTTTTGTTATCGGGTTAAAGGTATGTATAGGTTGAGAGAAGTGATGGTCGAAAGAGTTGCTAGATTGATGGATGTAGGCTACGGTTTAGGCTTGTTTTATAGCTATTTTGGGTGCAGTTTGAGGGTGTGGTTTGGTGGAGTTTTAGGGCTGTTGATGATAGTTTTAGATCTGTGGTAGATGGCAGCAAAGGTTCAATAGAAGTTGCTGCAGGTATGTGTTGTCTTGTAAGAGTAGAATTGTCGTCGAAGAAACAGCGGTTTCTCAACGAAATTTCCAGCAAAAACCAAGAGATTTGAGGAGAGAATTAACAGAAAAATCTCAGTTTATATGACAGCAAGGATGACCAATTTAATCAAGAAAATTTTGGCAGTATAATAGCAAGGAAATTGGTGCAAATTGCGATAGCAGAATTCTTGTCGAAAAATTTCAACGGTTTACGACAAAAATTTACAGCAATACAAGAACATTTTTAGAGATGAATTCCTTAATAGATCAGTCTTAGTTGAAAGCCAAGATAATCTATAAAGTGTATAAAAAATTTCATTCAAAAAGAATTGTAAATAGATCGGTTAAGGCAACAATATGTGGTTGTAATTTTTTACAGCACAGATGTTCAAGTGTAGCAGATTGGATATAAAAGATCAGTAGTTTATATTGAGATTTTTTTGATGAAACCAAAGGAAAATCTACTGTTAGGAAGTGTTAAAGCTGTTATAAAAATTTTGTAGAGATTTGGACAGAAAAAACACAATAGCAAGATTAAACAAACTGTGCTTTGCGGTTGGAATTATGCAATGTATCTTTCATCGTAGAGATGAAAACTTTGTGATAAAAAGTTTATGCAGCAATATAGGAATAATTTTTTTTTAGATTTTCGAATAAGGATAACTAAATTGCAATAGCAGTAAGGTAAGAAACCAGAACCTATTATAATTCATGGGAAGATCAAAGGATGATCCGCGCTGGTAGAGATGACGGGGAATTTGGCGATGATCTTTCAAGCAATTGTGGGAATTACTTTGGACGACCGTGGAGGGCTGATGGATAGCTGTGGAAGGGCAACGAGACACCAAGAACGCTGCTATGATATCAGGTGTTAGAACTCTTGTAGATTTTAAGCTTGGGGTTGATCTCTTTAGGGGATCGGCCTCCTTGGAACTCTATAGGGGTTCCTTCCTCTAAATTGCTGCTCAAAGGCTGCAGAAAATATTCTTCTATTGCTTATCAAAAGAGGAGAAATATATGGCTATTTATAGGGCTTCTAAACTCTAAATCCTAATAGGACTCCTACTCAAGACTCCTATTCCTTTACAACTCCTAATATGACTCATACTCAAGTCTCCTATTCCTTTACAACTCCTAATTCTTCACCAAGAAACAACCTCCTAACCCTAGCCGACCTCTTCACCTCTTTAATAGGGGTCGGCTTAGGTAGGTTTTACATGAATACTCTTCTCAATTAGGACTCTCCTAGCTGGAGTCCTAACACACTGCTGCCTCTCAACCCCGGCAGCAACCTTCCCTTCTCGCAGCAACAGAAACGGAGCATTGTTTCCTATTTCGAACCATTCCACCACCGCTTCCTTTGCTTTCGGCTAGCGACCACCATCGCCACTATACTTCGGCCAGTGACCACCGCTGCCGCAACCGCCTCCAGTCGTACACACTGCAACCGCAGCAAGTTCTTATGCGGCCCTGCCTCAAACCCGGCAACACACACACCGACTCCTCTTTTCAACCTTGACCGCTTCAACGCCGCCCTCCCTCGTCGCTGTTTCTCGACCAGCAGACCAAACCCCTCATTGCTTCTACCGTCGACGACACTGCCCCCAGCCACGCCACCATCGCTGCCTCCCCTTGGGTCATAGCTGCAGTTGCTCGACCATCCCTCCTCACGGCGATCAAAACAAGGCAACCACGACCGTCGTAGCCACCGTCATTTTTTCAACCGCACGCGATCCCTCAACGTCACTAGCGCCTCCTTCTGCAGTGCGATAGAGATAAAGCAATGCTGCCTTCCATCTGCACCATTGTAGCCACCGGTGGTCTCACCCCACACAATTGCAACCACACCGACGCAGTCGCCTTCCAGTCCTCAATGCTCATACCCTACACAATGACAGAAATAGGGCAGCAACTCTTCCTCCAACACCGTGACCGCAGCACTGCCCTCGATGTTCGCTTCCTCGATAGCTTCGCATCGACAATTTTGATGCCCTTGACCAGACATCAGAAACAAGAACTGGGGATTACAGATTTGCAGTCTTACGTAATGGCCACCGATAACTCAGTGAAAACACAAATGAAAGCATTGAAAATCAGAATTAAGAATCGGCTGCAAGAAACACTTAATGATTTTAAAAAGAGCTTACTGGAGAGCCTCAGCAAATTTCAATAAGATGGGGGCTCAAGTTCTATGTTGCACAGATTTAAAAATACAAGAAAAGGGCCCCAAGATTATGACACAAACTACTCACAAATGAAGGTGGAATTTTTGAGATAGGAAGATGGAGATTCGACCAGTTGGATCTCTAGGGCAGAATTTTTTTTTCATTTTCATAAAACCCCAGAAGAATCCAAGGTAGAAGTGGCCTCAATCCAGCTCAATGGAGATGCAATCCGATGGTACGATTAGTATGAAACTTGCAACGGAGTTCCTTCGTGGGAGCAGTTCAAAAGAGGGCTTCTTGTTTACTTTGCCCATCTGAATATGAAAATGTTGATTGCTAGCTCACCAAAATTCGTTAGACTTCTACAGTGTTGGAATATCAGAGTAGGTTTGAAAGATTGTCAAATCAAGCTAGAGATTGGTCAAAGCGATAACTTCTGGGTACATTTATTGAAAGACTTATTCCAGAGATCCGGTGTGAAGTTAAGGCTCATTAACCTCGCACTATGATAGCTGCGATCTCATTTGTACATCTACATGAGAAAAAAATTAGCAAGGAAAGATCAGCAAGGGGTTTATACTATGATGAAAAGTGAAGTATGGAGCACCGATGTAAACAAGGGCAACTTCTAATGATTGAACCAATTGGAGAGGAACTGAAAGCTACTAATATGGACTCCGAACATAAAGGTATAAATTCTAATAAAGATGTTGGACCTACCATACATACAATACATGTATTAGCCGACTTCTCTAACCCGTAAACTATGGAAGTTGGTAGAACCCTAGAACATCAGCCTGTTATAGTTTTGATTGATATTAGTAGCATTAATAATTTTATGGAAAGGAAAGTTGTAGCTCGATTAGCTTACCACATTGAAAGCTGTGACAAATTCAAAGTAAAAATCGTTGATGGACAGATTTTAACTTGTGATAGCAAAAATTCAAAGATAAAATTAATTATATAGGGCCAGAAGTTTCTTGCAACGATTACTACAATGAAAGATCGACTTGTTGCTTACACAATCAAAAAGTGGAGACCATACTTACTTGATCAACGGATTGTGATACGTTGCAAATAGTCTATGACTGAAGTGCTGAAAGAGAAGCTTCCCGAGTTTGATACTGCTCAGCCTTGAGGACAAGGCTGATTTGAAGAGGGAGGAATTATTAAGACTCTTTTTCTGAACTTTTGAATAATGTTTATTGAGTCGGTTTAGTTCAGTTGTTTATTGAGTCTGTTTAGTTTAGTTAGAGTTAGGTAGAAGTTTATTTAATATTTAATTATTATTAAGAGTCTAAGTCCTGGTGGACTCTAAGGTGGAACTTTATAAATAGTGATGTAACCCTTTCTTTAAATCAAACAATCAATCAATGAAATATTATTTCAATCTGATGATAAACCCTAGGAGGTCGATCTCCTCAAAGTGATCAAGGAGGCCGATCCCCTCGAGGCCAATCCCCTCGAAGTGATCAAGGAGGCCGATCCCCTCAAAATGATCGTCCTCTTTTCTTTTATTTTTTTTACGATAAAACCTTAGAGTTCTATCAAGGTTCTTTCTCGGGAGGTGGTAGAGTTCGGTAAAGAGCGATCGTTGGCCAATGAGAATGGAGCTTACTCTAGGCAAGAGGCTCTGAGCCTGACAATGGATTTGACAATAGCTCCGGAGTTGAATTCATTGGAAGAGTGGCTTGGAGGAAGGAGCAACGGTCAGTGAGGAATGATAAACCTTGCTCTCAGACAAGAGGCTTTGATAAGTTGAATTATAATGATAAAAGTACACACTAAATAAGTGAATACAATATCTTATTTATATATAAGGGAAGAGAAGATTTTCCTCAACTGTCCAGCGAAATTTTATAATGCAGTTGAGGAAATATTAACTGTCTATCACCAGAGAGCGTTGCAGCTGGTGGAGGTTCGAGGAACTATCCCTGGAGCTCCAACGGCAACGAGAAGATGGCAGCGAGGACCCGGTGACAGGTTGCGAGTCGAGGAGGAGCGAAGGAGCTAGGTGATGCAGTGGTTTCCTGTTCGTCGTTTTGCTCCGATTCAAGCTTGGCGCCTTCTCCTCTGCCCTTGTCGGGGAAGCAAGAGCCGCCGTGGCTCCCCATCCAGCCGGAGCCGCCGCTGGTCTGGCTCGACCAGATCGTGCCGGCGAGCGTGGAGCTGCCGCTCTCGCTGCGTATCATAAAGCGGAAGAAGCGGTGGGAGGACGGGTGGCTCCCGGATGCGCGCGAGTTGGCCTGCTGCTCCGTGAAGCGGGCCTTCTCGTCCATGGTTTTCATGATCCGCGAGCTCCAGAGCTAAACACTCCAGATGCGGGAGGTGCTCTTCAGAGAGGACCTCCAGGGGATTCTATCACCGGTAACGTGGGAGATGAACTCCTCCTCCGTCTGGCTCTTCCAGCAGGTTTTCTCCTGCACCCCGACGCTCATGCTCGTGCTGGGCAACTTCACCGTCTTCTCCATGGGTCACCTCGACGCCGCCGCCCTGGCCGCACCAAACCCACCGACCCAGTCGATGGTCGATACGGTATTCGTGGTGGAAGACCGTCACCAGAACCATCACGATCTCTCCTCCATCAAGAAGTTGTCCTCGATCAACACCGTCCACGCCGCCAGCTAGGCCCATTTCTTGTGGAGCACCGGCGTGGAGGACACCTGCTATCGACGAGATCTATGGCCCGCCCGAGTAACCGGTCTACCAGCCATGTCACACGGACCACGTGAACTTGATCCGAGCAAAAGAGGTGAACCGGCCCGGTCCGGTTTGAATTTTGTTTTGTGTTTTGGCTCGAAGCAAAACGAGTGAGACATTTCGTAATTGGAATACGTCGCCTCCCACCTTAAAGCCACCAAAACCTCAAAACAGACACGAGGATATAGGTGCCGGTGATGATAACATTTGGAGAATCTTTAGAATCGGAATTAGATTTGGCAATCATTAATCATCCAATTTAATGACCATTAATAACAAGGATTAATCTACGTACTTGCTGGAGAACTTCGAGGAGGAGGGGCATTCTGGAAATACACGTAATGTGAGTCGACAGATATGAGAGAGGAGCTGAAGCGTTACGAGCCATGGCGCCTCCACAGCCGTCCGATGCGTGCTGGATCGACGGCCGTGTTCGGCTCATTACTGCTGCTAATGGTTACTTATGGTGGCAATGGCCCAAAGGCAATGAATCCTCGTTTCTTGCGTAACTGTAGCCTTCCCCATTGTCTTCCTCCCTCCTCCCCCGTTCCCACCCCGATGTCTTCCACAAACCCTTTCTTTCTCTCCCTCTTCCTTGACATGGAAGCAGCAGCTGGTGGTCGAGATGGCTTTGGAGGGAAGTCTTGGCCGCCGCCTCCTTTGATGCCTTTGGGAAACGTTCTTTCTGGTTCTTATCGAGAGGAGCCATGGGCACACCATCATGCGGACGGTGCAATAGGTACTCTTCCTGACGGTATTCTACTGAATGATTCCAGCTTTTATGCCGATCTTGGCAGTGGTAGCTGCGAGAATAAGGTGGTGAAAAGAGAGGCATGTAGAGAACGACAGCAGGCGCGAAGCAGCTCATCGTCTTCCAATGGTGACGCTGCGGCGGCAAACGTCGTTAAAGGGCAGTGGACAGCTGAGGAGGATAGGTAATGAGATTTATATTGATCCATTGGTTTAGAGCAGTATATGAGATCATCGAACGGACTTCCAGGCTCTGTTTGTTTGTGTCGCAGTTTGCTGGTTGGATTGGTGAAGCAACATGGCGTCAGGAAATGGTCTTATATCGCTAAGAACTTGGTTGGTAGGATTGGCAAGCAGTGTAGAGAAAGATGGCATAATCATCTGCGCCCTGACATCAAGGTTCTCCCTCTCTCTCTCTCTCTCTCTCTCTCTCTCTCTCTCGGAGCCTCTGCGGGTGTCTCATGCTTATTCTTTTCGCTGCCACTACAAAGTTTTGGGAACATCTCGTCTCTCTGAGGTCGTAAATGCATGATAACATCTCGTCTGTCTTCTTCATCATGTTAGGTGTTTGCCGATGTTGTGTCTGCAGAAGGATATGTGGACGGAGGAAGAGGAGCGGCGACTTGTAGAAGCTCACATGAAGTATGGAAACAGATGGGCTGAGATCGCAAAGCACATGCCAGGCAGATCCGAGAACTCCATTAAGAACCACTGGAACGCCACCAAAAGGAGGCTAAACGCCAAGAGGAGCAAACGGAAGACACCAAAGGGTGGAAGATGTCCTCCCTCCATTCTGCAAGACTACATCCGGAGTAAGACCTTCGACTTGAGCAAAACATGCAGCACCAAGACATCACCATCGACCATGTCAAACCAGTTAGATCATGTCGCTTATCCGGGGACGCAGAACCCCTCATCGGCTCACAACTCCACAAGCAGTGTGGTGGAGGATATCTTCCCGTACATGCAGAAAATTCCGGATCAGGGAGGGGAAGAAACCCATGATCCTTGCATGCATGACTCGCTCCATGTTCTGATCTTTAACGACGACGACGACTTCGACTTCCTTCCCATTCGCGATCCTCCAGCTCAAGTATTCGGCAGCAGCGGCAACCTCAGCGACTCCAATGGCAGCAGTCATCTACATCCGCCCTATCTCCTAAACGGAGCTCCAGCTTCGTCAACTGGCGTGCTGGTCGGCATGGATGATCTGAAAGCTCAGGCTTCTTGGAGTAGCAAGAGGGATTTGGATCTGGTGGAGATGTTGTCCCTACAGTTCTCTTCCTCCCGTAGCAGCAGCAGCAGCAGCAGCAACAGCACACCTCTGAACACCAATCCGAGCTCTGCTTTTGAATGCCGAGTCGGTCAAGTCTTCTCCACTCATCCTTGAGATGCCACACAACAGGTGGAGTTACGTGCATGCAGGGAGCGTGCGCCAGCAGTACAGACGTGACATAACCTTCCAAAACAAGACAGTACGAGTCGGTCGATTCGTCATGTAAATTCCGCACAGGACAAAGACTGTTAGAGAGCATTTCTTTGGTGTTTTATGCACGCCGTTGTCTCGACTCACAGCACTTTAATTATGATTAGTGTGACCTTATCATTTTTATGCTCTCTAATTTTTATTTCTTAAAAATTAATATTAGTTTTACTATTTAATTTTTATTTCCATTACATATATATATACATATTATTCAATAAAATCTACCTACGATGGTATAATTCTCAATCCACCTAATTATTTAAAATTATACATCAATTAATCAAATCGAATTAAATCGATTCAGTTAGATAAGGCCAAACGATCTCAATTGGAACCTATTTTACTCTAATCAAATCTAATAAAACATCCTAATACATACAACATATAATATATGATATCAGTAATTATAGGATGTTAGGAATTAAGTGGAAGATATTATGATATGACAGAACCTAAGGGATCCAAAACTACATTTTGATTAGCATATGAAGCAAGCTAATATTCTGATCTCCTGAGCTCCTCTATGCATTCGATGTTGAACGGTGACACAAAATGCATACCACACTTCATAGATATGCTGGAGACAATAGGCTAATCCTCGTGACAGCTTACATGGCACATTCATATCAATATTAGCTCTTCCCATCATTCCCTGTCATCTTCCATGTCGAGGGATGAGGCGAGCAATAACACTAAGGTGAATCCCAAAAAAAAAAAAAACAAAAGAAATTATTTGAATCCCATTTCTTACTATTTTATTATCTTAGATTTATCCCATAACAAATCATTAATTGTGTTCTACATCAAGGAATGGGAAGATTTATCCTATATCAGTAACAAATCATTACTTAACATGATACTTAATAAATAGAAAATCAATAATATCTTATAAATTCTGTCCTATAAAAGAAATAAACAACGATTCTTAATTGTGTTCCATTCCATATCTGGCTTTTTCATATTAAGGAATAAATAAAAGAGGTTTATATGGTTTCACGAGTACCTTTTGGGTTCCAACGCTGCCAATAGACACTCCATTTCTCCTCGTTCATCGACCTCCGAGGCCACTTCTATACTGCAAACACACGTACACAGAGAAAGGTTAGTGTTCGAACGATAAGTGTGAAGAAAGCGAAGGTTACAAGCCTTCATCCTTTCCCCTACTCGTTCTCGCAGCTTGGGATGCGGGGGTGATCCTGCAACTGTTCTACGGCTTCCTCGGCAGCTGGATTGCGTACCTCATCAGCGTTCTCTAAATCGAGTGCCGCACCAGAAAGAAGAAGCAAAACGTCAACTTCAAGAATCACGTCATCCAGGTCTGCTCCTCCTTCATCGTTCCCCGTTCATCTTCCCATTTGCTTCACCAACTTTCCTCTTCCTGCTCCTGATGGGCAGTGGTTCGGGGTGCTTGATGGACTGCCGGGGCTGTACTGGAAATCTCCTGATCGGCAGTGGTCCGGGGTGCTTGATGGAAAGCTGTCAGCCTCGTCAAGTGTGCTATTGTACTGCATCGAAGATTTTCTCAACTATACAAGGATATCTTTATTTAACTATACGAGGATATCTCTATATTTCATTGAGAGAAATCCTCTAATCTATTGAGAGAAATCCTCTAATCTATTAAAGAAAATCCTCCGAAGAGGAACATGTGAATAAAATCAAGCTTCTTCAATAATTTTTTTTCTATCTCTTTTCTAACATGGTATCAGAGCCTTCTCCCTTGCGGATGTAGGCAGCTTTGCCGAAGCCTTCTGCTGCTCCTTTAGGTGTTGGTGTGGAAGCTGGAAGGACTGGTGTTGACTTCCTTCCTCCACTGTAGAAGATCGGTGATTCCTCTCCTGCCACCTCCTCCTCTTTCTTGTCCGGCTAGAAAGGGCAGTGTCGTTGCTTACCTCTCCTCATGCGCCTGCGGGCTTCTTCTCCCGCCTCTCCGACTCTGTTACCCGCTACCACTCGGAGAATCGCAACTGGTTCGAACTCGCCGACCGCTCAGCCACCTCCCGCCCTCGCAAGAACCTCACCTACGCTATCGTGGTGGTCGCCGTCCTCGCAACTACTCCCTGGCCAGTGACCTCTCCTCCTCGTTCTCGCATCTCACTCGAGTGAGAAGTGTCGCTGCCGCCATCCTTACAATATAGCCATCATTGCCTTCCTGCGGTAGTAGGAATGATTGCAGTTCTTGTAGCAGCAGCCGCTTCCATCTGCCGCTGCATCTTGCTTCCTCTACCGTAGTAGCTTTCGCTGCATCTGCTGCTGCTACCACTTCCTGCATTAAGGCCGACGGATCTTTAGGAGATTTCTCACAAATTTCTCCTGCTACAGCATCACTGTAGATTTCTTTAACATCGTTGCAGATTTCTTTAACATCGCTGCAGCTTCAGCAGCAGTTTTCAGCAGCTTCTACAACCGTAACCGCAGAAATTTCATTGCAGCAACAATCTTCGCTGTTGCAACAGTCTTCAATAGCTACAACAGCTTCTGCAGCCATAGCCGCAGTAATCTGTAGCTACAGCAGCAACTACTCTTCTCACAGTTCTTCTTTTACAAGGCTTATCTCCATCAATGCAGCCATACTAATCCTTTTCAAGTTATCAAAGGGTGGCAACTATGAGTCTTGGCGGGCTTAACTTTCTAATCTCTTATTTGGATACGACTTGCTAGGTTACGTTGATGGCTCCTTCGGTTCTCTGCCAGCCATGCTCAACATCCTCGGAGAACCTAGTCCAGTACCTAATCCGGCTCACAAACTATGGCTACGTCAAAATTGTCTCATCCTCTAAGCTATTCAAGCCTCAGTTACTGGATTCGTCACTCCATTGATTTCTGCATGTGTGACTACTACCGATGCGTGATCTAAACTGCAAACAACTTTAGCGAATCATTCGCGTACTCACAAGCTCAGTCTTCTATCCAAGCTGATAGTGACCAAACAAGAGGGAAGTACTATCATTGATTATCTACAAAATATCAAAGTTATCATCGATGACTTGGCTTTGACAGGTCATTCCCATGTGATGAGAAGATCATCATTCATACCCTAAATGGTCTTGGAGACGACTACAAGGAGTTAGCGGCTGCAATTCAAGCATGCGACTCACCAATCTTCTTTGAAGAACTCTATGATAAGTTGACTGACTATAGGATGTATTTAAAGCGTGTGGACAAACTGCCCGGACTGTCTATCACAGCTCAAGTCAGTTATAAGTCTAAGACGAAGAACACTCGGTACCCTTCGAACGTCACCAAAGGTATTCTTGATCCTATGGGTCCCATGCAACTCCCCCCATTATCCTCCTAACTTCTCACAAAGTGGCAACTCCAATACTCATCCACCTTGGCATCCTGTCCCTTCAAGCCAACAACGACGGATCGTCTACCAATTGTGTGACAAAATCGGACACTCCGCTAAAGTTTGTCGGTCTCAACCCCGCCTTCCTGCTCCGTCACACTGGCCTCAAGCAAATCTCCTCACTACTCCGACGACTAGCCAGCCCAACTGGATTATGGACTCTGGTGCCTTCCATCACATCACCTCTGATCTTCAGAATTTATCTCTCCACAATCCCTATGGTGGCGATGAAAATATCATCATCGGTAACGGTAACAGTCTTCCTATAACTCATACTGGTTTCACAACGCTTACTTTTGATACTACTATATTTATACTCGATGATGTTTTATGTGCCCCTAATATTAAACGCAATCTCATTTCTGTTTCTCAGTTTTACAAAAATAACAATACTTCAATTGAATTCTTTCCTGATTCCTTTCTTGTTAAGGACTTGAGCACGGGGGCATCCTTGGTCCAAGGCCCGAATAGAGGAAACATTTACGAATGGCTGTCAGCTCTACAAATAACCCAACACATTGTTCATTCTTCCGTTGCGGCTCCAGTTAATATGTGGCATCGTAGTCTTGGTCATCCCTCGTCCCTTATTCAGTACAAATTACTTTCTAGTTTCTCTCTTCCTATTTCTAAATCACATAGTTCTATAACACATTGTGATGCATGTCTTAGTAATAAAAGTCATCGATAGCCATTTGGCCCATCTTCCATTTCCACCTCTAAACCATTTGAAATTATTTATACGGATGTTTGGGGCCCTGCCCCAATCCTATCTTTTGATAAATTCAGATTTTATGTCATTTTTGTATATCACTTCACAAACCCCCAAATCTTCGTAAACTCAGAGTATTTGGTTGTCTATGTTATCCATGGTTGCATCCCTATGCCTCTCACAAGTTAATATCACGATCTAATCCTTGCGTTTTTATATGTTACTCTCTTGAACATAATGCTTTCCACTGATATAATCTCCATACTCATAAAATTTTTATATCGTGTCACATTATTTTTGTTAAGTCTATCTTTCCTTTTCACAACCATACCTCTCCTACCATACAGACCACCTCATTAATCGGTTCTCATTGAGGTATACCTCCGATCCAACCAGACGAGTCTCCCATGACATCGTCCAGTTCCTCCTCTCATGAATCACACTATTCCACTCATCTGGTTCGACAATTGCCCATTCCTACTCCACTTCTCTTTTCTTCGATTATTGGGGTACTTGCTTCAAACCACAATCGTTATCTTTACCTCCTTCTCAGCCAAGTGACCCTGACGTACCTCCACCTAACCCAGCCTGTATCAATGACTCTCAACCACTTCTTCCAACAACACAACCTCACGGTCCCATAGTCTCCAACCATCCTATGACCACACGCTCTAAGAGTGGTATTTTCAAACCGCGTCAAGTCCTTGACCTTCATGGTATCGTGGATTCCTCATCCATCACCCCGTTAAACCCACCACCTTCACTCAAGCCCAAATATCTCCCGATTGGCGTACCACAATACGTGAGAAATATAATGCCCTCCTCCATAACTCAACATGGGATCTAGTACCCTTTCTTCATACACAAAACATCATCGAGTGTAAGTGGGTTTTTTGAGTTAAGCAAAACCCCGATGGCTCTATTGCCCGATATAAGGCACGTCTCATTGCCAAAGGGTTTCATCAAAGACCTGGAGTTGATTTCACTGAAACATTTAGTCCCATTGTTAAGCCCACTATAATCAGACTTATCCTGGGTCTCGTCACCACTAAGGGTTGGCAATTACGTCAATTGGATGTTAATAATGCCTTTTTATAAGGGACTCTAACTGAAGATGTTTTTATGCAATAACCTCCTAGTTTCACTCATCCTTAGTATCCAAGGCATGTCTACAAACTTCGAAAAGCTATTTATAGACTTTGTCAGGCTCCAAGAGCTTGGTACACTGAACTTGGCTCTTTTCTGACTTCAGTTGGCTTTCTCAACTCCAAATATGATTCCTCATTATTTTTTATACAACACCATAGCGACACAATATATATTCTAGTCTATGTGGATGACATCATTGTCACAGGCAACAACCCCATAGAAATCCAAGCATTCATCAAATAGTTGGCAGATCGATTCTCGCTCAAAGATCTAGGACCCTTGAACTACTTTCTGGGTGTAGAGGCTACATTCACATCTTCCACTCTCTTTCTGTCACAAAGAAAGTAAATTCAAGATTTATTATCCAAAACAAACATGCAGGACGCAAATGTGGTTACAACTCCTCTATATACTAGTGGCTCTCTTAAATTATCTGATAGAAGTCCTACTATGGAACCCACTCAATACCGACAAGTCGTTGGTTCCCTACAGTACTTAGCTCTCACCCGTCCTGACATCTCATTTACAGTTAACAAATTATCACAGTTTATGCATAGGCCGTCTACTATGCATTGGTTTACGGTCAAACGAGTCCTACGATATCTTAAGGGGACTCTCAATCATGGTGTCTTTCTTCGTAATACTCTCCACTTTAGCTTCATGCCTTTATCGATAGTGATAGGGCAGGCAACTTTGATGATGGAACATCCACATCGGGGTATATTGTCTTCCTTGGTGCTAATCCAATCGGTTGGAGTTCTAAGAAGTAAAAGACAGTCGCACGGTCTACAACTGAAGCTGAATACCGTGCCATCACCACTACCACTGCAGAACTCAATTGGGTCACAAATCTGCTCAAAAAACTCAATATCTACTCTACTCCTACAATATATTGTGATAATATCGGAACTACCTATCTATGCACTAATCCGGTGTTCCACTCCCGCATGAAACATATTGCTATTGACTTCCATTTTGTAAGAGATCAAGTTGTTCATCGTCAACTATGAGTTTCTCATGTCCATTCTGCTGATCAATTAGTTGACTTACTCACGAAGCCTCTCACTCGTCACCTTTTTGCATTACATCAGTCTAAGATTGGCGTCCTTGATAGGAGCACCATCTTGTGGGGGCATGATAGCAAATAAGATTTCCTCAACTATACGAGGATATCTTTCCTCAATTATATGAGGATATCTCTCTATTCTGTTGAGGGAAATCCTCTAATCTATTGAGGGAAATCCTCCCTCCTAACTTGTATAAATAGGAGAGGGACATGTGAATACAATCAAGCTTCTTCAGTAATTTTTTTTCTATCTCTTTTCTAACACCTTCCTCCTCGTCGGCTTCGTATTGTTCTTCTCTCCACTCCTTCCACCTCTGTGGATTGCTGTGGTTTGACGATGGCGTAGCAACATATACTACATCAACGATCGGTTGGACAAGAGGACACGGACGTATATATTTGGCGCCACCACAGTGTTCGTACCCTCCTTCCGCAACTATAGGATATGGTCCTTCCTCGGCCTCAGCATGACCACCTACACTGCTTGGTACCTCACCATCGTCGTCGTCGTCCACGGCCAGGTAATGTCATTCATCGCAACAACAGTTGATGTAGGAAGAGGAGAAAGGAATGATACCCGTCGATACTCTTCTTTGGATGGATGAAGCACTCGGGTCCGACAAATCTGGTGTTGTACTTCACCGACGCCTCTAACGTTCTCTACACTTTCGGTGGCCACACGGTAATAGTGCGAGTCCTCTATGTTAGCATAAAATCTATAATTATGCTATTAGTTATACAAAAAAAAATTTATGTCAAGATTGAAATCAAATAAAATTAGATCTAATAATATTACGATGCATACCTTTTTCATTGTTGTTCAGAAAAATAAATCTTATCTGATCTACAAGCGTCCCATTGTCGGATCTGAGATATCAAGGAGAACTAGATCATTCTCATCTCTTTCTATCTTTTCACAGGACCACCTAGATTGATGGATTAGGGAGATTGAGAGAAAAACTTTAATCTCTCAACTGCCCATCAAGGTTATCTCCTAAGGAATCTTACTTTAACATGAACTTCTTTTCTATTGGCTAATAACCATAATCAGAATCCAATCATATCTATAATATATCTTACCTAATTAAATAGGGTCACAATCTAACATTCTCCCACTTGGCCCAATAATTGGTAAGATACAAGAAGACTTAAAATTAAAAATAAATAAATAAAATTTATTTAAAAAATAATTTGACCCAATTGGATTCTGAATTTTTTAGAAAAACTATATACATACGCATGTATTTTTAAAAATAAACCAATAAGTCCAATAAATACAATAATACTATATTAAGTCTGACTAACAATATGAGTCATAGCGGTTGTATGTCATCAGTGTCACACTTCCTTCTATGTACCACAATACTATTAACATTTCCTAATACAGTCCAAAATAACCCCTATAATTTATTTTGTTAAGACAATCCTGTCATCACATTCAACTATAATATGTACATACATAATTGTAAACAGGATAGTAGAAATAAATAACTTTAAGTATGTAAGTAAGAATGTCAATTATAGTATCCACTCAAACATGCATCACCATATCCTTATGGGTTGTTCACAAACCCAATTATAAGAACATGTTCTTTTAAAATATTTTAGGCTGTAAGTCCTAAGTGAACGAATCAACAATCAATACAATGGAACTCAAGTAATTAATTGACATTGGATGTTTTTGGACTCCTCTTTTCTAATCTTCAAGTATTTTATATCATAATGCATAGAGATGCAATAGTACTTGGTCATTCTTAAAGAAGAAAACAACTACAATGTCACAAAATATCTTCAATGACTTCGCAATTGAGTTTGACTACACCAAGTCCTAAGATTAAATTTCGCAGTCCAAAAGTTTGATCAGTGGCCTCAAAGCATGCCACAAAATTAACTTCTATTAATAATAATAATAAATTGCTCCTCTACTTGATATAAATATTAACTGTCAGGTGGACTTCCTATTATTGAGGTAATTTATACAATCAGCATCTGAAAAATACCATAATTTTAAACTGATATAATTTCATACATATGAACATATAATCCTTTGTCCCTTTTGGTTATCCTATTACTTTCTCTATAATCCTTTAGTATTTTTTTTACTTCTGGGTAATTCTAATATATACCTAGTATTTTAATTATAAAACTGATATTTTTTTCGACACCGGCTTGAGCATAAACTTCCAATTACGCATATACAAAGAATATTTTCTTTATATGATTCTTTTCTAGTCATTTTCAAGCATTTACTATTGACTAAAATTTTGCTTTTAATGATTTATCAAATAAAACTATATATTAAATCTTTTCGAGACTCGGTTGATATATCATTTCTAAGACAATCTTCATAATCATTGAGGTCTATCCTTGAATTACTCAATGTTAATAATACAAGATGTCACATTCATATCAACAATCTTAAAACTCTTAGTGATAAATTTCTTGATTTAGTATAATAAACCAAGATCACTATTGGTAAGGCAAAATATTATCAATATACAAACCAATATAATAAACTTGCTCCACTGATATAAATACCGATCAATAGTATTTTCCTTAAATCTGAAAATAATGATATCAAGAACCTTTATATATCATTATCTTGAAGCTTATTTAAGATCATAAATGGACTCTTGAATTTGCATATCAAACTTTATATTTCTTTATAAATCATTTAGAGTAACCCATATAAAGTTATATTTTAAAAAAATATCTTTATATCATTATGATATAACTCAAACTCATAATGAGTCACTAATGTGATGATGATTCTTAACGAGTTCATTAAAAACTAAATGTCTCATTATAATCAATACATTTTTATGAGTAAAACTTTTAATCATAAGTGTGACCATTATATCGATTATCATTGTCCTTTGAGTCACATTTATATAATAGATTCTTTTACAATTATTGGATAATTCGATAAATTTATCAAATACTATTCTGGTTATTGATTTTAACTCTTCTTTTATTGCATCATATTATTTTTCAGAATCATTACCTTTTATGACCTGTGAAAATAATAAGAGATACATTCTGATTTCTATATCATAATATAATTCTTGTAGATATGTCATGTAATAACCATAAATGACAGAATTTCTTTCCCTTTGAAATATTCTCAATGTTGTCAATTATAATTGTTCTACAAGATCATTAACAACGATATCAATATAATGTGGGAGTTTAGTAATATTATTTTGTTGTTCACTTTTATCAAATCATTTAATAATTTGAGTAACAATAATATCTCGAATAATAAAGGAGTATCAACTTGTATCTCCTCTATATCAAAATTAAATTTCGAGATTTTCACTCCTACTGATTCGCTATTTTATATGAATCTCACGTTACCAGATTTAATTATCCTAATACTATAATTAGAGAAATAAGATATGTACCCCTTTAAACTTTTCTGAATAGATAATAAAATATTTAAAAATAGTTATTAAATCTAATTTTCTTTTATATGAGTTAAAGATCCTTATCTCTATAGAACAATCTCAAATATGTAAATATCTTAAGTTAGGTTTTTTATCATTTCATAACTTAAAAGAAGTCATATAATTTACTTAATAGGAACACCATTCAAGATACACATAGTTGTCATTGGAGCTTCTTCTCACAGATTTGGATACAAAATAATAACTTGCTCCTAACCATATCTATAAAGGTATGATTATATCTTTTAGTAATCATATTTTGTTGTAACACATCTAGTAAATCATATACTTTATTTTTTCAAGAATCTAACAAATGAATTTTAATTATAATTGGGTTCATCATAAATATCATAAAATTTATCACCCTCGTCAGATATGATGATCTTGACTTTTCTATTTAATTGTTTATCGATTTCATTTATGTACACTTTAAATGGTGATAGACTTTATATGAATTAAATATATATAATCATATCTCAACAAGATATCTATATAGTGATAAAATATCTCTTTAATGAGACGAAAGCATAGTGTGACCCACAGATATAAGCATAATCTCAAGAGATTATAAAACTATATTTTATTTTAATATTTACTTATAGGATCATTGTAAACTTAAGATTCATGTTAATTTTGTATAGACTATTATACAGAATTCAAAGGTTAATTTTATTGAATCACAATAAGTTTACAATCACCAAAAAGAAAAATAATATTCTAACAATTCTAGGTAAAGAACTCAAATTCTCATAATTATAAGAACACGGCATAGATCCTCAAGATCTATCAATTGAATCATCTTTAGATGTAGGCGATAAATACAAACTAATATCACTTTCATTTTAAGATGATTCACTATAATCATGAGTATCTCATTCTCTTTTGGTTTTATCCCCCTACATGAATATCTATTATTGATAACATATGTTGAAACATCAAATTAATCCATCAAATATTAAAAAAATAATTTCTATAATATTTGATTTGAACCATATAAAGGTTATATTTATACCTTTTCATTTAAAATCAAATCTTATAGTTTTTTTTCTTCACATAATTTTCTTTGCTATAGAAGTAACACTTTATTGTGAAGATATTTTTTTATAAGTTTATATAGTAATTATAAACTTAGGTGACTTACGCTTCATACTTATTTTAGTGTTACATACTCGCTGAGTAGTACTCAAAATATTATGAGTATTGAGATTACAATTTTATTATTTATATTGAAGATATAATCTTAAATTCCTCAAATACTATCATTTTAAGGTGTCAACTAATAACTTATTAGAAAATTTAAATTGATCCTTAGATATTTTAATGTACTAGTTGTAAACTATACTGAAGTCTAAGTATCATAAAATTAAATTTTTTATAACTTTCTTAATCAGTCACCTCAATTATTTATTCCACAGAACTTTTAGTAATTAAGTTTATGTTTTGTTCAATTAATCTAATCAATGTCTCACTCACTCAATACAACTTATATATATGCTCAAGCCATTTATTTCAAAAAGTATAGGGACATTTACATAAATATAATAAAGAAAGTACCATTGTTATAATATAACATTAATGCTTTGAGTTTCTAAAATATAATGAACTATTGATAATATTTCATATTTGAGTAAAATATTAATAAATCTAGTATTCACTCAAGATCATTTAAGGAGGACTGATACCATCCTTGTTGAATAGTATTATTACCTTTGAGTATACGGCCATAAATTACATATCCAAAATAGTATCATCCTACCCCATCACATAACTATTTGAAATAAATTCTTTATTGAGATTATCTAAATCTCCTAATTATATGTGTCATCGTGAATATTATTTTATTTAATGTCATTTAGGATCAATTCCATAATGTATTTTATAGATTATTGGTCCAAATCACTTTGGTGGCTACAAGACCAATACAAAAATATACAATATAATCTACTTTGGTAACTATTAGACAAAAAAAACTTAGGAAGATAAATTATAAATAATATTCGCTAAATTTCTTTATCTTGATTCATGTTGCTATTATGAATATTATTTTATTTAATATCATTTAGGACTAATTTCATAATATATTTTTTAAATTATTGATCCAAATCACTTTGGTGACCGTAGGATTAATACAAAATACAATCTAAAATGTCCTATAAATGACAATACCTTTATTATAATTCACATCTCATAAGTCTACAATCTTAAACTACTTTGACAATTGTCGATCAAATAAAACTTATAAAGATAAATTATAAATAATATTCATAAATTTATTTATCTTGATTTATGCTAAAGCAGTTTAATAATAGAATAACAGCCATAATAATTATTGAACATTAATCAACAAACGAAAGAAAAAAAAAAACTCATATGATAATCATGATAACATATAAATCATACCTCCATGTAAAAGATAAATATTTCTTTATAATTTCAAAATATACATGTGAATAACCAAATGAATACCCTAGATTTTATTTACCACGTGTTAAAAATATAATCAATAATTCATATTAGAAAACTATAAAAGTAAACCGTAATTTATAGTTTTTTAATCAAAAATTAAATCTAATTAAATAATCAAAAACATAATCATGATAAAATTCAATCATAATTATAATAAATCATATTTATCAATTTTATAATTGAGAATATAAATTAGAATTCTCAATTTCATAAGGGTAAAACTATAAATATGTTGACAAAACATAAATTAGAATTACTAAATTTATAATGGCAGAACTATAATTTAATAAAACCCTAGCCTCAAAGGTAAAACTATAAATATGTCAAAAGAATTAAAGGATATTAATAAAATACATAAGAGCAAAGCTGCAATTTGACCAAAGGGGAACCCTAGGGCAAAATTATAATTTTGCCCAAAAATTTGATCTATAGCACCGTCGCCTTTGCGCGTGTGACGCTGCCACGCCGCTGTTGGCACGCGACCGACGCGGGGCTGCTTCTGCTCACGCGCGGCCGTTGCGACGGTTCCTACCACGCGTGGCCACCGCCAATACGCGACTGCCATGCCGCGACGCTGCCTCTGCCAGCGCACAACTGCCGTCGCCACCTACGCGTGCGACTTAAGCCCGCGCGTGGCCGTCGCCTTAACGCGCCCTAGCCACGCGCAACCGCTGTCGGTGCACGGCTCTAGCCCGCGAGCGACCACCACCTGGGTGCGGCTTATGCCCTCATGCGATCGTCGTATGAACGCGAGTTCTGCCCACGTGCAACTGCCTCATGGGCACGATGCTACCCACGTGCGACCGCCGCTGCCTGCACTGCAGCACGCACGTTGCCCAACGCAGCCACTGCAACGCGCACACTGCATGGTGCAAGCATCGCTCACAAGCGAACCTCTACCCGCAAGCAGTCGTGATGCGAGGTAGTACACGACCCTTCAACACCTTTCATTATTCACAATTAACGATAGAGCAAAACAAATCAATAATATCTAACGAATCATTCACGCATTATAAATAAAAATAATAAATCTAATATATTTGATCTCAAGAACCTAAGCTTTGATACTAATTGTTAGTATAAAATTTATAATCATACTATTATAATACAGAAAAACTTTTATACCAAGATTAAAATCAAATAAAATTAGATCTCAATATTACGATGCATACTTTTTTTATTATTGTTCAGAAGAATAAATCTTATTTGATCTACAAGCACCCCATAGATCCTTCTCCTCTCTTCCTATTTTTTTCATCATAAGAAATCATATCTATAATATATTTTATTTAATTAAATAGAACCATATAATTTAACACTTAAGACGCCGTATGCGATCATCGAGGACCACATAATCTTACACTCCGTACCTGGAGACGTCGTACGCGATCACCCTGACGTTGCCATCGACGACCGCCGTGGAATGGGCCTTCGGCAACCAACTACTATCCCACTCCAACGCCTTCTCGCTACTGCCCGAATCCAGGTGGAGGGACGCCGCCGTCGTCCTCATGCTCATCCACGAGTTCATCACCTTCGGCTTCGCCTGCACCCCGCTGTACTTCGTGTGGGAGAAGGTGGTGGGGATGCACGACAGCAAGAGCATATGCCGGCGCGCCATCGCTCGCATCCCCATCTGGTTCCTTGCCATCATCTTCCCCTTCTTCGACCGTCCTTCTTCCCTCTGCATTCCCTGTGTGAAATCTTCATCGTCGTTGCAGAATGCGGCTGAGAAGCCACCCTTCTTACCGAGCTGGATGGCGATGTACGCGGTGAACGCCTTCGTGGTGGGGGTGGGTGCTGGTGGTGGGCGCGCACGACCAACTTCATCAAGCAGGTGGGACAACTTTGAGATCTTCGCCAAGTGCTACCAGTGCCGCAAGACCCGGCCACCCGCCACCCTCGCGCCACAACAGCGTCAGTGAACCAACCATGCCACGCATCAACCTGTGTTTCACAATCAACAGCTGGATTGTTTTAGTTGATTAACCTGAGCAGCAATATTTCCTCCAGCTTTAGGGTATGTGCACTTAAACAGGTTATTGCCTCTGCAGATTCTAAAGAAATGCATAGATCCTGATAAAAAGCAAACTACTCTGAATGAAATATACAAAATAGATAACAAGGCAAGAAGTTCAATTTCCATCCTCGTGAGTCACGAGAGAAGAAAAACGAAAGAAGAGAAGATTAAAAATATTAAAACGTCTAGGAAGTCCATAAACAAGTGCTTGATGTTATAATTGTTTAATGTCAACAACTAGAAGCCCATAAGTAGTTGACAGTAATCTGTACCAAAACTGGAATTCACCCAAAACCAAAATCTAGTCAGGAAGGATAAAGTGGTGGTTGATACATCTCTGCTTGGCTCAACCAAAAGGGTGATAGCCTGCCTGGTGCAGTAAGCTTTTACCAATTTGGCTATGGTAAAAGGATCGATGTAAGCAGAGAGGCTCCTTGTTGAAAGCTGAAGCTAATCCAACCATAGTCTCCTACCTGTCATACCATGTTCATCTGCGGCCCCACTTTTAGCCACCTTGTGAATCTGATATGAGAATTCATTTGCCTGCAGACACAACCTAAAAGCTAAGTTGAAAAGGATATGAGAACTAACATGATTTTGGATAAGAACTACTTGAACAACCTCACTAGCTTATCCATGAAAAAGTCAAAGGTGTAGAGATCAACAGCAAAAAGATTTGTGAGCCTTGCCAAATGAGGTACTGTGGATCTTTTAGCAATAAGAAAATGCACAGGAACATGCAGATTTTCAACTGAAAACTGTCACGTGATCAGAAGACTAAACTAGCTGCATTAGCAAGAAGATATATTCCCAACATGCCCACATGAGGAAATGTTTTTATCGGGCAATAAGATCAGACAAGTTTGAAAGAAGATTCACACATCTATTTGCCTCTTTAGACCACCGAAGAATCTTAGGGTCTTTGAAAAGCGGAAAAGTTATCAAAAGATCAACATCGTAACAAAAAAATCATATAGCTTTATGGAAAAAAAAAACATTGCTTTGTTTAAGGAGTTGAAATAAAAACACTCGGAAACCTCTTCAATCTAACCTTCTCGTCGATCCACATTAGAGTTCTAAGCTGATTGTCAAGTATTCGAACAACAATATCAAGCGGAGATGCAGCATCGACCATATCCAGATCACCACTCTAAAAAAGTGTGTATGTATATATATATATATATATATATATATATATATATATATATAGTCAGTATTGACGACAATAAGAAACGCTTTGTCAGACACAAGTTCTTGCAGGATAATACCTGAGAGGAATTCACAGTTTGAATTATTGATTTTACTTGTTCGGCAATCCCTTGCATTTCTCTTTCAATAAACTCTGCTTGGTCATACCTTAGGTTTAACAGACACAAATTAGAAAATGATAATACAATTCTGAAGTTTGATAAACAATATCTTCATAAAAAAATCAGGATAGGAAAACTCTCAATAAATTCATGTCTAATCCTGATTAGCAACCATACATAACACAGAAGAGCATCAATTCGTATATGGTGATGCTACTTCGAATAAAGAACACAGTAAAACTCATCCAAAATCTGATCCACCGAGTTAAAACCCCTGTTTTAAGTGGTCTTTAAGCTCTCCTTAAATTCACACATTATCTTAGAAGTGATTTGTAATATGTATTTTCACTTTTCAGCCACCAGTTATAACACTATTCATTAGCATTAGCAAAACCCATGGCATATAAACAAGGGACACACTGTATTTGCACAAATTCTGTAAGAAACAATGATGTTCCGCTAACTTCTAATCCTTTTAGTTTCATCATCAAAATAACCTAGACAACGTACATTATATATTTGGAAAAACAATGAGCACAATAGAAGATTTAACAAACTTAGTTTTCGGTAAAAATGCTGCCAAAGATCCAAAGATCACTTCCTATGATCATGGGAATAATTTACTCAGTGCAAGGAAACAAAAAGTTGAGTGATAATCTGGTTACACAAACAATGCAATACTAGTGTTTAGGATTTGGCACTTATATATGATATAGGAGCCCGTGCTTGCCTCAAAGTTTCTCTTGACCATCTCTCTACTTTTCCAGCATTAATCAAGTTTATCTCCCCTTGTTTCTACCTTTGAGGCACTACTCTCACAAAGATGAGAAACCCTTATTAGAGGGGGGTCAATCCTAACAGAACACTCTACATGCCACATAAAGAGAGCCAATCAGAATTCAAGGTTTCTGAAAGCACTTTCTTTCACTAGATGTTCACGCTAGGTCTGCATATCAGGAAGCTGCACCAAATTCCTTCAAAAAAACAAAATAAGAG
This sequence comes from Musa acuminata AAA Group, assembly GCF_036884655.1. NCBI lineage: Eukaryota > Viridiplantae > Streptophyta > Magnoliopsida > Zingiberales > Musaceae > Musa > Musa acuminata. Next base: position 15,520,143 of record NC_088336.1, on the reverse strand, counting down.
ATTCAAAGATTAAAAAATTATTCTAAACAACATAAGGAATGTTCATTTGGCATATGATTCTAATATTTTCAAAATAAATCAGCTCATTTGCTCCTATTTTGATAACTCAACAACCACAATCCTATCAAAACCATCAAGGTTTACTCTACTCAACCAGCTTTAAAATGTGGGCAAATGCCACACAATGTGGCTGACCTGGAATATTGAAGTTGTTCTAGTACTAAGAAAAGAGCTGCACCCTTTTAGGATTCAACAGGAAATTAGGCTTAGAACATTAAGTAATTTACAAGATATGAATAAGTACATCTGATAGTCCTATCTGTTGTACTAAATTACTACATCAGTAAATCACACCAATTTAATTTTACCATCTTTAACTACAAAGATATAAAATAATGTTCTTAGATGCTTTATTATGGACTCCCAAATTGAACACTAAAGCAGGAAAGCTAAAATGTTAATTCCAAAATTGCAGAAAGTTTAATCACTAGACTAACATTGAATCTCTCACAGATGTAGCCTCATCTTCCAAAAGTAATGCACACTCATCCTTGCATATGCACTCTGCTTCTTGTTCCATGCTCTCCAATGCCTTATCAACCTAGAGACTCAAAAGAGGGCGAAAAAAATCACAAGACTCATAGTTGCAGTACAAATGCAAAACTAATTTAAACAGGAAAAAGCACAATAAACAAACAGCTATTAGCTTCATATTTGTCCATTTCAGGCTATATTTAGTGCCCCCTGAAAAATTATTCAGCACCCCTATTAAATGAATTGAATTTTAGAATAGAAACATTGACAAACCTCTTGTTGATGAGTTTCAATTAATTCAAGTTGCTTCTCTAAGTTAGTTTGAGTCTCCACAACTTTTGCCATTTCAGCCTGCAAATCGTTCAAGAAAAACTGGTACTTAGTCACTCAGATGGAAATATGCAATCTACTCATTCATGATAAATTGGCTGTAACATAGGATTGTTGCATAAATATAAGACTGGACACACTGTCAATTAAAGTGACACAAGAGGTAATTGCAAATATAGAACTGGGAGCCTTCAAAAATGTTTGTCAGGCACACATCAATTCACATGTGCTCCAATCACAGTAAGATGGTCAACAGCAGAGAATTTTTCTTTAATTTATGCAATAAGCAAAATTATGAGACGAGTAACAAACCACAAGTTGTTGTCCAAAATATATGAATAAGATACTTGTTTCATGATAAAGCAGAAAGAATGAAAAACTATGTAAATTTTAAGTTCATGGAGATCACCAAGAAATTGTTATAAATGCTAGAATGAATTTTGTTTATCTTATCGACTGGTGCGCTTTTTTTTTCTAGATCAAAACAAAGTCACAACAACTAACTTTAGGCCTATGATTCTAATTAGCTGGAGTCAAGTTAAATGGATCCTATCCCACATCCAGCTCTAATATGGACCAAATGCTTTAAATGTAATTTGCATTTATAGGAGATAAAAAGAAAATCCTTTTTGTATTTCTAAAGAACAAAAAATTTCATAAGAAAAGCTCCACTCATATGAAAGAAACACACAAAATATTTAACAAACAGATAACTGACAAATGATAATGCACTGTATCAAATAAATACCTCCAGCCAAATGAGAATATTTTGGTTTTGTAGGATCCACCTATCCCATTCAGCAATTTCTGTAGCCTGATTTTGGAATTTTGCAGTACGCTCTTGCAGCTCAGTATTCCAGTCCTTAAGAATCTGGTTTAATTAGGTCAATTAGTTGATGAGATGATTCCACAAGCATATACAGGACAAAATGAAGGCCATCAACAATCTTTGTGAGACTTTTGCTGTTGTTTTGGGTTAATAAGGTAACAACATAAACATTAATATATAGCCCCTAGATTTGAGAGCATTTCAGGAGCTTGCCCACATATCATTTGGCTATCATTCAATTTCCACAGAATTTAGTCAAAGAATAGTACCTCCTCAACAGTTTTTCCAGTGATCTCTGATGGTAGCTTAGGTGCCTGAGTTGTGACTGAATTGGTAGTAGTAAGTCTAAAGTCCATTAATAAAAAGAGAGCATGAAAAAATCAAATTATAAAAACATACAAATGTAAACTCTTAGAATCCAAAAAAATCAAGGACATAAAGTTAGAAAATAGAAAAACACAAACCCGCCACTACTAGCTTGGACAACTGAAGGCAAAGCTTGACTTGTGGCAGCACCGGAACTTGAATCGCTAGCTAATGCTGAAGTAGAGGAACCTGAGGAGGAATTTTGTTTAGATACTATGGCATCAAAGTTGGTTCTTGGCATAAGCTGCATGTGCAGCCTTATAAAATGTTGATCATCTTAATGCCAAAATGAAAAACAAGAAAGATGTCACTTTTCAGCTCCTAAAATCAAGACAACAAAACCCAGAGCATAAGATATGGTATGCAAATTAAGTTTCTAAACCTAGTTAATTTTAAAATATTAATTTTAAAATAGAAATGGAAATATATATACTGTAAAGCAAAAGAGCTCAGCATGTGGCTACCGAAGAAAGACAACATTTTATGACATAAATCTCATGCATCCAGGACGTTGTAAACATCTGACACAACGTGATCTCCAAGATAAAAGAATTCTCAGGCGAGGAACTCTTTTAACAAGGTAAACAGAAGCCCCTGACTGCCTATTCTTAAGACAAGTTGATGATAACCAGAAATCTAACTCACTCTTTTATCAAATTCTGAATATTCAACAAATATGGAGGGACAATAAATCAACAAGAGAACTGACTATCTATAACATATAACAAAATTCATTAAACAAAGCCTGACGTGATAGAGGGTAAAATTAAGGAGATATCCTAATACACAACCAAGTGTAGAACAGAACAGAGTAGAAACCCAATAACAATGGATATTGGTAAGCTAAATTTTATTAAACAAACAATTGCATATATTGACGATTTGAAAATATGAAATGCATGCAATTACAAGATTACTGGTTGCATAGTAAAGAAAACAATGCTTTTGTTGGCATCTAGTTCATTTAAATAGGTACATAAGCAACAAGACAAATCAAAATGACAACATGGAGACAACAATCTGTCAACTAAAAATTAGATGGACAAATATTGCTCATCAACATTGACTGGAGAGCAATGCATGCCAGAGTTCACGAGGTAATGTGGAACAATAAATTTAAGAGCTTGACGTAAAGCTGGAGGCAAGTGTAAAAAGCATCGTCAAATAGTGGTTGAAACACAATGTCTACTATATCACAACTTAGATAAAAAGGACAGCTAAAAGCTTGCAAGCAATCCCATTGGAGTGCATGCTCGTTGGCCACATTTTTCTTTCATGTTAGCTATGCATTATTTTAATATTAGGGGCAAGCTATGATGGCAAGAATACAAGATAAAAGTGCAACTTAGCAAATTGGGTGATCAAGGTCCGAGCCATAGAAACAACCTAGGTTGAACTACTTATACATAATTGGCCATCCTTTTGTTGGCCTATTCCCTTCATATTTGAGAGCCTAAAACATAGGCTATCAGATAGTAAACATCAGTACAACCTGCAATGCGGCCTGAAGCATATCTAATAGAAAGATACATGGAAGAAACAAATGATACAGGTTGACTACATTTCATTTTTCAACCTTTACATGACATCTTTGTGTTAAGATACCACTGAATGTTCATTTCAACACAGCTAAGAGATCATCCAAATAAATTAGTAATAAATCTTTCCGGATGCATATCAACAGCTCTCCTTGATTTTCACCGTGTTCGGAAGAAGTCTACATGGACATAAGTGATGACCAAATCGTAACATATATAGCAGATTTGGTATCTCGATTTTTGCAAAAAGCTAATGAAGCAGATTAAGAGATCAAATATGCCCAATTCTATATAGAACATAAAAATTACCGAACAAAGAAGCAGCCGTTGTTGATGCTGTCGGGGAGGCTTCTGTAGATGATGCAGTGACAGCTGCAGTCGTTCTCGATGCCAAAGCAGAAGATGCAGTGACGGATGCCGCAGCTGCTGACAATGATGAAGAAACTGAAACCGACAAGGGAGATGCAGCAGCGAAAGATGATGGTGAAGCAAACAAAGAGGAAGCTGTAGATGGGGCCGTTTCAGCTAGGACAGAAGTCGTAATGCTTGTAGCTGCGAGGGATGGTGCAGCAGCCGCTGATGGAGTCCCAGATGAAAAGCCAATTGCTAAGGTAGATGACGAGGAGGTTGTGATTGCAACAGGCGCGGATGAAAAGGTACCGGCAGATGAAGCAGCAGTGAAGGAGCTCTGCGGAAAGGATCCGCTAGTTCCAAAGGAAGGCGATGAAAAAGTACAAGAAGAAGACGATGATGAAGAGAGGGGCAACGCAAAGGAAGGCGAGGGAAACAATGATGAGTCGGATGGAATTGTCGTTGCCGTCTCAGCCATCCCTGCAGTAGTAGGGCCTGAGGATGAAGCAGAGGAAGCGAGAGAAGGGGCGGTGCTAGCTGCAGAAGTCGCTGCCGAAGGAATGAAAACCGGCGAAACCGTGGAGAACGAAGGGGCCGTCGTGAAAGAAGAAGAAGGGGAAGACGAAGTTGTAAGCAACGGGAAGGAAACAGAGGAAGATGTCCCGAAGCCGAACAGAGAAGATGACGCGCCGGAATCGAAACCGGAACCGAAACTAGGGTTTGGGGTGGAGGAAGGAGCGGCGGTCGAGAAGGACGAAAAGGATGTCAACGACGAGGCAGAGGTGCCAAAGCCTGAAGCAAAAAGAGGGGAGGAGGAGGGTGCGGTGGACGACGAGGACGAGGCGGCCGACGCTGTGGGAAGGGAGAAGGAGAAGGGGAAGGGGTTGGGTGCGGAGGCGGCGGTCGACGCGGAGAAAAGATCGGCCGTGGTCGCAGCAGATGAGACCGATGAAGCGCCGAGGTTTGAGAAGCCGAATGGAGATGGGGAAGACGCCGAGGAGGAAGGCGTTGGAAAAGAGAAGCCGGCAGAGGGAGACGAAGCGGTGTCGAAGCCAGAGGAGGAGGAAGCCATGGGGGGGATTCACCTTTTGCCGCTCAACGCAGACAATGCGAGGGCGCGTTTTTTCGAACCGTCACCGGGGATGCGATCCATTAAAATGGAGGGAGCGACCGCAGCGCGCCGAAGACGACTCCCCAAGTCTGAGCTCCATTCAGTGGGCCGCTAATACTGGCTGGTTCGTACCGGTTCGAGTTCCCATGGATCTATGTGGAGCCAAGCCCAAATTACATGTATGTATGCATGCATGCGTAGGACAACGGATGCTGTAAGGAAGCTTTTGGCCCCCTTGGAATGGGAATGCACGCATAGGAAAAAGGAGGACTATTTTTAGGTCGATTTCCTCATCCTACAAGAGAAGAAAGAAGGAAAAAACTTTACTGATTTAATTATGATATTTTATAATCCTATTTATAGGGTGAAAGATAATCTAATCAATAATAATTAAATTTAGTACGCTCCTACAAATTTAAGATTAAAAATTAAAAAAACTAAATTTGCTATAAATGGATTAGGTAGGATCTTAACTAATGTTAAACCATAGAGATACAGGGTTATATTTGATATGTGATTTATTGTATATAAGACATGCTATGTGAGGGAGGAATATGGTGCAAAGTAAATCAACGATGTGTAAAGAAAGACTATTATCACGTGTAAAAAGTCACATGAGGAAGGCTATAGAATCTATTGATGAACGAGTATGTCGTGGCTGATGTGTCAGCACGACTCGGTTCGGAGGTCAATGTCAGGAGTTTACGTTCGGTTAGGCGAGGCATCGAGGTTGATTACGTCTGCAAGTCGAGATGCCGACGTCATATGAGGGAAAATACCTCTCGGTCGAGACACTGGCAACATTAGGGGAGAGGCGTTTTCTTAATCAGGATGTCGACATTGTTTTTGGGGAGGGCATCTCTTGATCGGGGTAGTCGTATTTCCGAGGGCGACAACGCTCCTACACAGAAAGCTCTCATCGGGAAGTTCCTGACTTTGGCCCCTCGATGACCAAGTTAGTGATTGGTTTCCTTTTTTTCTTCTGTCTTCCCTAGCCAGATGTCGGTCAGGGACTTTTATATTACTGTGCAAGGATCGATTGTACACGGGTTTGGCATGGCGACCGATCCCCGAGAAGCGAGGTAGTACCTTTGTGCGGTCGCCATCCCAGAATGCGCGGAACGAAATAATATTTTACACATACCATCCAAGATTTAGATCATGATGCTCGATGAAGTATTGGTCTAATTTATGAACTACGAAAGGAAAATGGGAATGTAGTAGATGATTTTGAATAGATACGACGGAGCATACACCATGTAGACATATAGTAAACCTCATTGTATTCACAGTCGTTGTATTATGAAAAATCTTACGACCAACAAAATATTTGGTCATACTTCTCCGAGCAATAGTATAATAATCAATCTTATGATATAGAGTAGTAGATCAGTAATGAAAATAGAAGTTTTAACATTCTCTATGTACCGTACCAATACATGCTCAATTTATCCTTACATCAGGAGTTGCCTCGGACATATGTGGTTCATGAAGATCAGACTATGATCATCACTACATTGATGCACTAATAATATATGATGTATTAGTATACTATATCATGAAATCAATTTTAGAATTGGTTATGACAAACATATCATATTAATATACATATACATAGGATTGAGGACCCTAATCCATTGTCAATGGAGTCTCGTCATTCTTTTTTTTGATAGAACTAAGTATATCTATCGATTGATTACTTAATTTATTTGAATCTTAAAGTTTAGATTATTTAAAAAAATAATATAATAATTTAAATTATTTCTTCGTAGATAATTTAATATTAACGGATGGACAATCTAGAACGTATCACAAAACTACTCCTCAAAGTTTGAAAAAGACATATATAACTATTCATTCATAATTTATATTATTTTTACTAAAATTATACTAAATTTATATTTATTTCTAACTTAAAAATTTTAATCTAACTTTTTTTTTTTTTTTCTATTTTTGGATATTTTTGGAGCTATTTTTATAATTTTTTCTGTATCGTCGGTATGCCTCATTGTACTAATGCTTGATCAATACACTAATATAGACCCAAATTATAAATCTTGATCTGTATGATCAAAAGGGATGTCTTTGATAATATTGAGAGATATAAAACCCAATTTATAATTAAATATTTTAATCAAAATTTAAAAGGAATCTATTGATTATCATGACATGGTCTCTCTTGTTTCTAAGAACGAGTCATTTAGAATAATCACGATAACTTATCTTAACTCAGAGTTACATCAAATATATGTGAAATAATATTATTAAATAAAGATCTTAGGAAGAAATTTTTATGAACCAGCCTAATGACTTTTGTGATAAAAATTATTTGGTTTGTAAATTTAAGAAGTTAATATACAGAGCTTTCCGATAATTGAACACTAAATTTCATAATATTGTTTTTTTTTGTTTTATTGAAAACATTATAGATCAATATTTGTATGAAAATATTAGTGGTAGAAAAATAATTTTTCTAATCGTATATGTTGCCGACATCTTACTTGCAACTAACTAATGATTTGGGTGTGCTCCATAAAACAAAACACTTTCTTTTTCAAAATTTTGAGATTCATAGAGATGAATCTAAAAGATTATTATGATTATCTCAAAAGATTTTTATCAAAAAAATTTGAAAAAATTAAAAATGTAAGATTATCTCCTTCGATAATGCCCATTTTAAAAGGAGATAAATTCAGTTAGAATCAATTTAGAAAAGGTACAGATGAAAAATGTGTCATATGTGTTGTTGGAAAGAATGAGGTATTTGCAAGAAACTAATGATTATAGGTTAGGTTATAGACATTCTAATCAGTGGTGATTGGATATTTATATTCAGATTTTTTTAGTAGATGTGTGGATACTAGAAAGTCTATCTATCTCTGGATGTATTGTTTTATTAGCTGGATGTGCAATGTCTTGAAGAACCAAGAAGCAAATTATAGTTGCTTCATCACTATGGAAGCTAAATTTTTTAGTTACTATGAAGCTACTACATAGGTAATATAGTTGCGCAACTTTATCTCATGATTGAAAGTTATCGATTCAATTACTTGACTTATAATGATTTATTATGATCACTCAGCCATTATGTTATCGATTAAAAGTCATAATAAGCATATTGATATAAAGTATTTCTGTTAAGATCATTCATTATGTTAGCAATGAACCGACGATTGTGGATCAAATGAGCAAAGGTTCGTTGTACGAGGATTATTAATTAGTTCATTTAGTTTTGATGTAATACATTATTTCTAAATTCTTATAAATAAAATATCATGAATAAAATGATTAAGAATCATTTATAAAGTAATTGACTAATAAAGTGCTCATATTTTTAAAGAAAATATATATAACCGCTATGATTTATGTATCATACATATTCTTGATATGAGAATATGAGTTGTGATGTGATTAGAATTTTTTTGTCATATATATTTGCCATGAGAGAATGTTAGAATTCCAAAGGTTTGGAATCCCACATAGGTTATTTTCATATTTTTCAAAGACTGTTCTTCCCCTTGTAAAAAACATCAAAAAGTACCTTTATTATCCCGGGAAAAAAAAGGTGATTTCCGATCCAATTCAATTCGGGTTGAACAAAATATTTAGTTGAATTGGTTTAATGTTGGACCAAATCAGTTATAATTTTTTTGATTGGTAACCTAAAACATTGTAACCATGTAATGTAAATTTATTAAAAAAAATCACCATTATATAATTTTTATTTTTTATAGTCATTATTTCACAAAAAATGGTCATAAATATTACATATTTTTTAAAAATATGTAGATCTAAATTTGAAACTAAGTGAGGAAAAAATTAAAATTTTTATCACCATTTGTTTAAAATAAATATATCAAAACCTTCATTGTTTTTAACCAAAACCAATTCGTCATAATAAAGTTGATAGTCATTATTAGTAGGGAATTAAATTAATTAAGACTTGCCTATAATAATATTCTTCAATAGATTTGTAGTGTTTGGTTCATCGAACAAATAACATAAAACTATTCAAAAATTTTATAATCGAGTGATGTCTCATATTACTTTTACTATCATTCTTAGATAATAAAGTAAACATATACATTATAAGATTTTTGAATAAATAGACCTAAATTTAGGACTAAGCGAGAAGAAAATTATGACTTGTCATCCTTTATTTTGAGATATAATAAGACATTTCTATTTTTATTTAAAACAAGTGAAATTCTCAAATAAATCATTTCACAAAATCTAAAAATTTATAATAAATTTAATAATTAAGGCTGATGAGGACTTGAACTAATTAGAGTTCAGTTACAATATTTTAAAAGAAAGAAGATACAGTGTTTTGTTTTAATAATTAATGATATTGTAATTAAGTAATGTTTCCTTATTTTATAATAAATAAATACAAATATTTTAAGATTTGAAAAAAAAAAAAAAACAAACGTAGACCTTACTTTAATGCTACGTGCAAAGAAATAAGGGTTTATCATCCTTAATTTTAAATATGTCAAAACATTTTTAATTTCCATCCAAAATCAATTAAAAATTCTCAAATAAAACATTCCGTGATATTTTAGAACGTACAATAAATAAGGTTGCCAACTAATGGGTAAAGAATACAAACAAACTAAAGTTGGATTACAATAATTTTATTTAACTTAGTTTAACACTTAAAGATAGTTTGGTTGATTGGATGAAATTTTGACAATGAATTTTTTAATTCTAAAATAAACTCTTTTGTTGTAATTTGAAAATAGGGGGATGCCAATCAACTCTTTTTTTTTTCTTTTTTGTTTTCTGTGTGTATGGCCCTTATTTTTGTTTTGTTAGAAAGGGTTTTTGGTTTTTAATTTGATAATGTTCCCCACCAATCACATTTGAGAGAACCTCTTCACAGGTTTCTGGTTTCTAATTTGTGAGCATCCTCAATTGAAGAAAAGAGTTTCTTATACCATAAGGATATGCCATGCAGTGCAACAACCTCTTGTAACTTTTCTAACTTAACCTGATTGTATCAAATACTACAATAATAAAACCTTTTAAGTCTCAACTATTTGAGTCCGCTCCGTTATGGACAACACAGAAAGTATAATGGTGGAGCACTTGCTGACACAAATTTGAAGAAACCAATGATGTTGTTCAGCAGAGCCCATCTGCAAAGAAGAAGCTTGCAACTCCTTTAAATTACTACCTGAGAAGCATCATCAGTCTACAGGATGTTGAAATCTTGTACAAAATCTTAACACTCCAAAATGAAGCATGGTAAAAGCTTACAATTACAGTGGAGATGTGAAAACTCTGATCAGACAGATGTGAGTGAATGGCATCTGATGTTGAAGAGTTTTTTGCATGCCTGTCATGTTGAAATGCATAGCCTCTCCACATAAACCATCAATGTTTGGCTAGAACTAACAGGAATATCTTGTGCCAGATGGTCTACCAAAATGTGACTATACTCACAAGTCAAAAGAGCCGTAGACCGGTTCACTAATCAAGAAAAAATAACCTCTCTGCGATACTGGGCCCGGCATGTTCAGACAACGATGACTTCCCTCCTGCTCTATAATGATGTTAAGGCACCAAGCATAATGCAGGAGACAAGTGTTGGCCAATGGATCAACTGTAAGAACCACATACTATAAGGACTTGCACCTCGTGTTGACCGCCTGATTCTCTACGCTGGGGTACAAAAGGCAAAGAGTAATTTCTGAAGTTGCATCATCCGATCAGTGGAACATTTTAGTCATAAGCTACCGGATCTGAATGCAAAACTGACTGAAATGCCTCATTTTGAATTTTCTGATGTACTGGCAACAGGTAAGTCTTCTTTTTTAGCTGACTCATCCTGAGAGCTGTAATTCTCCTTTAAGAATCCATTCTCATTCCCACAGGGATGCTTAGTGATTTCTGTATCCACACCACTGGCGACAGGTGCAATAAATGATACATAATCTCCTACATTTACACAAGTAAACAAAAAATGATGAAGCACAGGTAATACGTTATGGAGGCATCTTTCAAAATAATCTCCTACGTTTACACAAATAAAAAAATGATGGAAGCACAGATAATCTGTGATGGGACAAACACTTCAAAATTTTTGTCAACTCACAACTTGCTGCATGCTTTTTCAAAGGATACAGTAAAAAATAGTAGTAAACGAATGTTGTCAACAGATATACTGATTTCCATCAGCTGATTCGGCAAACACAATATAGTGGGGATAGATATTCAGTTGCAAGTTGAGGTGAAAGCCTCAGCTGATACAGTAATTTCCAAATAACAAAATATAATCTCATCAAAATGGTTTGACTTGAGGGATAAGGCATGCCAGGCTTCAATCAAGTGTAAATTTATTATTCACACAAAATGAAGATATGCAAGGCTTTTCAACCTCATCTCTGAACAACCAAAATGACAAAGAAAATAGATGAAGTTCAGAAAAATACAGGAAACTGACCAACAAAATATTAAATTATACGAAACCATACTTATTTGGTGGACCAATTCAAGTAGAGGGATATTAAATTGGAAAAGGTGAAGAAGAAAACTGAGGATGAAGCAGCATGAAGATATAGATAGGGAAAACTATATTGTCATTTTTGAGAGTAGAAAACAGGTTATAATTAGTATCTTCTCTTATTCTCTTCCAAGGAGTAGAGAAAATCAGCACAAATAAATTATGCGAACATTGATAATTGCAATAGACTGAATTTTTTAAATATGCATAGTTTCATATACATTAGAAGTGGCTCTTACTTGCCAGATTACGTAGAGCATTCTCAGCAGCTTGTGACTGAGCCTCTTTCATTGTCCTTCCCATACCAATACCAATCTTCTCACTACTAAATAAAACCTGCATGGTAAATGTTAGATTTCTATAAACATAAAGTATGGTGTCTGTGCTTGATGAACATAGACCAGTAAAAATTAATTAAGAAAAAAGGCATTCATTATCAGCTTTAAGACCAAAAGAAGCAGAAGGGCATTCTCGTATGGCTTCAAGCTACACAAAATTACAGCCAACTAAAAGCCAGGTGAATACTTAAAATAAAACATTTATAATGCTCTAATTAGTCTACTTAACAGAAGCTAAAGAGAAAGAAGCGGACTTTTAAAGAAAAAAATAATGGTATTAGTATCTCACTATCCTTGGGAAAGTGAGAGGACAAATAGAAGTAGAGAAGTTTGATATTTAGCAAACAGAATTTGAACAGAAATGACAAAGTCCAATAATCCAGGTCAACCAGCTTCCAAATTGGATAAAAATTAAACTCACTTCAACAGAATACTGCAAGTCCTTATTGCTTCCATTAACAAACCTGAAGTCCACCTGTCCAGTGCACAAAAAAGAAAAATAATTAGAAAATATACCAAAATTTTCTTAAGCTCAGATAGCACAAATAGGTACCTTAGAGTCACATCTCCTGCCTATTTCTTGCAAGACAGAAATGAACATGGATGGGGCAAGTAAATTTGATTGTCCTGATTCATTACACAGATTTCTGTTGCTTGCAAATGGTTGATCTACCAGCATCTCATCATCTTCGTCAGAAGCAAATCAGGTGAGGGAAAACATAAGAATGCATCACATTTCAGAAGGCACTATAAATTAAATTGAGCAATAATTAAGATAGTTTTATAGTTTTGATGGTAATTATATTCTATTGGGAGCCATCTTTAAGCATGCCAAAGCTTATGTAAAATTACTTATACCAATGAATTCCTACTGTATTCCTTAATTGATGAGAAGCTTTTTAGTGGCACATGAGATAAGGATCAACAAAAGCGGGTAAAAAGGAACAGAACATATCACTATCATGGCAGTCAAAGCATGAAGAAGGTTAGAATTGGGTCATAATTTCTACCACATGCCTTAAGCCAGCCAACTCAATCAGGAAACAAAAGAAAAATCAGATAAATTAAAAACTCTCAAAGCAAACAAAAAGAATTCACTTGCATCTTAAAAGTTGCCTGCCTTTGACAAACCTCAGTTCTGTTAATGAAGAACCCAGTTTAACTCACCAAGTTGCAACTACCTAGATCACATAGGCATTCCCAATGATCTAATATATAATGAAACCAAACTTGTGATATATATTGCAGGAACAAGTTTTGCTTCAAAAAGGTAATGCACAAATGAGTAACATCCAAATGAACAGAAAGGATAGGTTATAGTTCTCAGGCAACTTTAAATATTGAGTTGAAGCTAGGAGAGAGACCAGAATCGGTTATGTCAAGGAATATTTTGTATAAGGATAGACAACATTGTATGAGAACAACAAAAATATCATAGAGGTTGTCCCAATCAAAGAATTTTTTTGGAAATGATGACCTTGTTCTTCTTTTCATGAGAGGTTAACAAAAGATACGGTGAAATTTTGATAGGAAATAATTACAAGACAAACCAACAAATGAAATCTACATCTACATTTTAGAGAAATTACCTGGGGAGGAACGGTTTGACAGTGTTTGAGGTTTTGTTTGTCGTTCATCACTGATATTTACCTAGAGATAAGAAAATTTTGACCTTGAATTTTCTGCATAATAGCAATGAAATAACAAGCAAACACATCATACCCACGAGCACCTACTACAGATTGGAACTTCTATCTTCCAACTTAAAACATGTTATATGCCCTTTAGATCAAACTAACTTTTAAAAGTCTGTCATGGGTTGCAGACCTAGTCTATTATTTGTTGTAAGGCCTGAACCATCAGAAACAGGATGTTCTTTGTCAACCAAAATGCTAAAAATATAGATAATTTAGGAGCAACTACAATCATATAGAAATGACCACAAATTATTGTCATAAAAGGTCATTTTTTATTTACAATAGCTACATGAGAGAAGAAAACTACTGTGGCATGCATGGCTACCAAATCAATTATAGCCATGCAAATCAATTATAGAACATGTAACTGAATAATTTTTTTTAAAAAGCAAGAAAAGAGGAGATCTCATGCAATATATATCATCAAGGAACAAAAAGGAGCATTAGATTAGAAAACTTTATCAAGAAGGTTACCACATCATAGACATACTGTAGCATGCAAATCTACTTGCATGCAAAGAGACATGTAAGCGTACGAGTGAATGAAAAGGCAAACACATGTAAATACACGAATCAGGCTCAACTATGCATGTAGAAACAAATTCTAAGCTAAAATCACATTGAAGCCCAGGACTGCATGAATAACTAAGAACGTATTGCACTTATATTGTTTGACCAATATTGCACTTATGCACAAAAGTGAAGCTTATGAAATTGCATATCACAGAAGTGGCAAAATAATAACTGAAAAGCATGATTTGGTCTTAATCACTCAAACACCAAATGTGTCAACTACTTTTCAACTTTAGATTTAGTAACGTACAATTGGAGCAAAGAACTTCAAAGACAAAGAAAGATACCGGCCGATTCATTCGATGTTCTGCTTCAGAACCAGTCATTCCCTCTACTACAGGACCTTCTCTATTGTTGTTTTGTGCACTGTTAACATCCTGAGAAAACACACTTTCTGAGTATTGGAAATACAAACTAAATCTTACAAGATATATAGAAAGAATATACCTCTGAGATTAAATAGTTGCTAACATCAGGAGCACTAGGTAAATCAACTATTTCATTTTCATAATTCACTTCATATATTTTCTGCAGTAGATTCTCATCGAATTCTCTGTCAAAAACAGGAAAATTGATGGCAGAAACTTAATATTAATAATATCAAGTAAATTATATGTCCAACATCTCATGCTAAAGACATGGAAGAACAACAGAAAATTGATCATCTTTAATTACTTGAAAAAACCACCACGGACATTGCACGCAACATTTCTTGCGACACATAGTACAGGAACAGCGTTGGCCATCTACAGAGAGTATTTTAAGGTTAATATGGACCTTCACTGCAAGTAGCATTGTGTTTAACAAATGACCTAGATATAAGCAAGAACCTCTGCTTGAGGAGCATAATATGGAGTAAATGGAGGGACAACATGAACTCGAGGCTGATCCTTGTCATCCCAAACCTGCAACCTGTCATCAATTACCATAGCCATTCTTGGATGGCAAACACTATCCTGGAAAACATGCTGCAACGATTTCTTCAAGCCTAGCAAGTACAAAGACAATGAAGGATATGAAACAACAATATTAAGAATAAGAAACTCATATTGCATGTAAACTGCTAATTGCTACAAGTGTTAAATATTTGTGGTGGGTGCCAAATTTCATACTCAAGGGTAAATCACATGCTGTCGTTTCATGAACTTTGTAAAAAAAAATTAATTAGATCCCTAAACTTTAAAATTTCCCAATTGGCTCCCTACGTTTTCGTTAATGCTTCAATCAAGTCTTACTATTAGCTTCAATACATAAGCATAGCTGACAAGGTTGCAAAACAGGACTTGGCTTGCCACCGTAAAAAGCTTTCCAATCACCCATATCAGTTGGCAAGTCAAGTCAAATTGATTTGCTCAAACTTTAATTTTTCTAATCATATTGGGAACCAGACAACAGTTTTCACAAACATTTATGTCAAATAGATAATTCAAGTTGTATTGTGCAATCAAGTCAACTTTCCATGAAGGTAGGACTTGATTGAAACATTCATTAAAGTTCATGGAATCAATTGAAGATATAAGTCTGCGAATCCAATTAAATTTGCTCGAAAGTTCAATAATTGGCGTAATTTACAAAATATAACACAAAATAGTAACCAATGATTTAAAAAGCACTAGGCGCCAAGATCTCAAAATGTCCGAGACGCTAGGTGCTCGTCCAAGCGAAGTGAGGCACTCTGAAATATTAAAATATAAAAAATATATAATATAATTAATAAATATAATTATTTAAATAAAAATATGATATTAAATTAAAAATCAATTGTTAATAATATATTACTTACTGTTAACAGTATATAAAAGGGGAGAAAAGAACTATTAACAATAACATATGGGGATAAAAGGGTCGCCAACAGTGAAAAGTAACAGCAGCAGCGGTGAGAAGGCAGCAGAGAGAAGCTGGTAGCAACAGCGATGGAAGATTAGTTTACGATAGCCGCGGCAGCGCTGCGAACAACAACACCAGTGGAAGCTCTAAAGGGCGTCCGTTGGTGGCGGAGGAACTTGTGGTCTTCTCCCTCGACAATGGAAGGAATTGCACACAAAGTGATGACAGAAGGAAGCTACGAGCACTTGCTAGACCGTTGGACCCATCCGTCGGTGTTAGAGGAAGGCTCGGTCCGCTGCGTCTACGGTGGAGGCAGCAGCAAAAACCGTTGGCGGTGGAGGTAGAAGTAGCACTAGGGTTGGCTCAGGGTCGCGCGGGCATGAAGAGTGGCTTTTGAGGGTAAGAAACTAGTTAGTTGGTTCAATCGAACCAACTAACCACCGTTGAACTAAACCAGACTTAAAAGTCTGGTTCGGTTCCCTTATTTGAATCGAGCACTCGCCCGAGACACCCAACGCCTAGGTTCGAGTGAGCGCCCAAACGACGCCTCATTGAAGCATGCCGCATGGTCCACCCACAAGGCGCTCGAGCCTCACCTCGCCTGAGCACCTAGGCGAACACCCGAGCACCTATTTAAATCACTAATAGTAACAAAACACATTCTTTATTATGACCAAATAAAAATGACTGTCAAACTGTACAAAAGCATGTCTAAGAGATGAAGTTGATCAACTACATGACAAATTCAATCTATCATAAGGACAATACTGTCCAAGTGAAGAATCACAAGCCCAAGACACAATAATTACAATTGATATTAGTACATTATTTGATTATAAATTTAGGATCCACGATACAACATCCATATTTAAAAAATCAGATGCCCAATTCTTAACACAAGCAAAACTACACCATGAAATTTAGAACATGCATGATGAGTACTTGTCAAAGAATCTCCAACACTGATAAAAACACTGCAAACATCCATTAGAAAAAGCACACACAGCAAGCTGTTAAGTACAAGATCGAACAAATATAATAGTGGCATCCAAGAATTACGAATATGACTCAGTATATTATCTTTTAACATAAGAACTAAATACCAAACAGAATTTAATCCACATGGAAATTCTTGCCTGATTTTACGCATACTACACGATCCACAAGTTGCTTTGAGCTGATCAAATGGGCATCCGGGTCAAGAAGCCTCCACATTTCCAAAGCATAATCTCTTTCAGCCATTGTACAAACATAAACTTCAAACCTTCTGCGTCCTTTGGCAGTTAAGTAGCTCCTTAGGTCCTCCCATGCAGGCCTTAGCCTTACAATAACACTAGTATCACGGTTCTGTAGAAGAAAGCATTTAACCAGTTCTTAATAGTGAAATGAATATATAATTTCCTACAAAAGCATAAAGAGATCAGGGTAACATTCAGAAGTATTAACAACTTCCTCCAGTAAGGTGAAACAAATAGAATCAGGGACAAGAAGAATTACATCCTATGTCCAGCCATCATCAAAGGCTTTGAACTTATTGTGACTCGAGATTCATACTTCACCAAGGTTTTAAATATGAGTCCAGTACCACTTAAAAAAATCTAATGGACTGTGTACCAATGTACTGGCAGTATTTAAAACATTGTACCTCTCTAATTAAGCAAGAATGTCAAGTATACAGTCTTAACGAGGTAGGTATTTTTTATGGCACAAAAATGCAAAATTTCTTCAATGGACCCTATTCATGAAGAACCTATAGCAATATTGCATCAGCACAATGATCAAAGCATTCCTGTGAGACCATTGATGATTTAATTCTATGATTCAAAGTAACGCAGATCAGAACCAGGGAAATTTCAGGATACAACACAAAATAATATTTGCTTTTCCAGAATTTAAGAAACATAGAGGAGGAAGCACAAATATCACTGCCGAATATTTCATCTGGCCAAGCTAGTGGGAAAATCAAGATTCTTTAACTATATAGTAAAATTACAGATTCATGTTCTAACAGCATTAACCCATATGAGAGATTCAGTAAATGCACAGAAGTAAACCTCGGGATTAATGCGAGTCAAGACGATGTTCCTTTCTAGCAACCGTATGATAGGCCGAACGATTTTCTCCTGAATACCAGGTACAGGCGGAACTTCCTCGTTCTGAGCACTAATCGACCTCCCACCTTCAGAAACAGTATCCATCTCTATGTACTGCTTCAAGAGATCTTTATCCTCGATATAGCGCTTCAATTCAGCAGACATTCCAGAAACCCTAATCGGATCATTCTCCCCATCAATCCTTCGTGAAAGGGCCTCGATTCGGTCTTCAAATGACTTCATGGTGTTGGCAACGATGAGCGTCTCATCAAGATCAAATACAATTGCAAGGCACCGGAGGTTGAGCATGCCCAAACAAGAAGTATAGCGCCCAGTCTGAACCGAACAGCACCAGAAGCACGAGACCTTCTCCACCTTGCTCGGCATTGCCACCAGATGCAGCTCTTCGTTCCCGATGACCACCACCGCACTCTGCAAAAGAAAACCAAAGGGGCACAGTGGGATTCTTGCGGGCAAAATCAAAAGTATGGTCGAAAAAGGTAAAAGGAAAGGGAAGAAGAAGGAACCTTGCGTTCTTGGAAGCAGGATAGGTAGAGGCGGTGGAGAAGGGAAAGTTCGGAGAGGGACTTGGCTTGGACTTTGCAGCGGACGGCGAAAGGGGAGATGGTTTGGAGGACGGAGAGGGGAGGGCACCGCTCGCTGGGAGGGGCGAGGTGATCGATGCGTATCTCGCTGCTGTTGGGGAAGGGCAAGCCTTGGCCCTTGCTGCTGCTGTTATTATTGGTGATCGGAAACGCCTCGGCTTCTCCGAGAAACATATCTCCGTGATACACCTTGCAGCTGATCCCTACCCGACGTCCCATCGCGTCGAGATCGATGACGGGCGAGGGTTTCCCCCACCAGATGTATGAAGAAATGACTGAAAGAAGTAAACAGGGGAAAAAAAGGAGAGCACGCCCTTCCCTGCCTTGCAGACGCTGCAAGTTCGTGTGGTTATTTGGCTGGAGAACAACGACGTCCGCAGTCGTCCGGCGACTGATGGAGATGTTGTCCTCCTTTTATAGAGAAAATTTCTGCAAATATTATTATTTATCTGCAGCAATCTATTGAGAAAGCATATGACGAATATCAGACTGATGTAACTCGGCGAATGGGTGGAATTAAGGAGAGTCGGTTCGCAGTGGTAACGAGGCAGATTGGGATCGATGCAGACGATTGCAAGTAATTCTTTCTAAGACCCTAAACGAAAGTACCATTGGTACTCGTTCGAACGTTCCCCACTGGCGTTGCTAGTCGGGGAAACGGTGGACCCATCCTGGGCCCAGCAGTGTTCCACCAATCATACGGCAGGTAGTCCAGCGGGTAGAAAATAAAAGTTGTGCCGCGACGGGAGCAAGTTTCACGCTTCCTGAATGGTTCCAGTTGGGTGCATTAGAGAGAGATGAGAAACACTTAATGATTGGTTTGGGATTTAAAAGATGAGGTTGGATTATACTCATAATTTGATCTTTCTTTATTCCTTTTAAGTTTAGTTTTCCCGTTGAAATATAGCATTACTACATGCTCATAAATTCTGCTTCATGTGACGCTTTCATTATCGATACCAAGGTTTGTAACACCGGACATTACGGACATTGTATTATGCGCACCACATTAGATATTTCTTTTCCATTTTAATTTTTTTCTAAAAAAATTACGAAACTCGACCTGTGCATCGAGTCTTAGTATGCACCGACCGGTACACCATACACCATAGTATTGCCCAAAAAGAATAAGCCCCAACTTGCTAACAGTAAACAAAGTAGACATGTAGATGATATTTCAAACAAGATAATTAAACTAATACTGTGATAAAAGATGAAGGAAGACCCGAGAGAGATGTGCAAAAAACAATACAAGAAGATTCAGTTGCATTTGATTAATAATATTATCATCAATTTTACCCTTTGTTAGTGTAGCTTATAGCTCTCAAATAATTAGGACATTATGCATTAATGACAGAAAAGTTCGAATGCTGCTTATCCAGTCCTTTCCCAAACATTTCATGAGTGACATTGAGGAAGGTGACCATAATATTCAAAAAGCAAGTAAGTTGGGAACTATCTCGAGATAAATAGTTCAGTAAAAGATCATTGCAGGCAAAGAAGCATGAGAACTATATTGCTTGGTATTTAGTTCAGCTGCCGGGAAGATGCAGACAGCAAGCAATTGCTAGAATTCACATGAATGTCTGAAGCAGGGAAGAATTTACAATCAGATGATTTAGTGCTTTGCTTGGGGTTCAGAAATAATCATGCATCATCAGCATCACTGCCACCCATATGTGCATCATGAGTTACCCAGTATCGACTTCCATCAGGCCCTGTCAATTTAAACCTGCTCCAGGGTAAGAGCTGAAATTAGTCAGTTGCATATTTCAGCGAGAACATAACCCTCCAGCTTAACCGTGGAAGCAACTTGATATTGTCATTCTTCTGTGGTATTAGTTACCGTTCCATGTTTTCATTTACTAAGTTGAGAAAATTAAAAGAATATAAATCATCTTAACATCACCTCTCCAGAACAATTTTCCCTTCTTTGTACTTCTGGGCCTTTTCATGAGCAGCATCCTGAAATGATCAAGTATTGGATCAACAGTAGCAGTCATAAATACAGAAAGATTAAGCCAAAAGGGAAATTGAAATTAGCCTTACGTATTTCCATCCAACTATAGACCCACAACCAACACAGAAAATATCAGAAACAGTGTGCATCCCTGTAATCATCAACCGCTCCTCTTTAATTCCAACCGTCACGTTCACCCTGTCAAGAAATGAAAGAATAAATGGCCTTTGATTAGTTGATAATTGGACACATGGTATATGACCGTCCCACCGAATACCACAAATCTATCATATTATAACATGAAATAGCTAGAAATGTTACTCAATGTTCTTACAGCAAGCTAAAGATAACATGCGCCTTTGGCATTTCTGTGACATAATAGAACTTAGACGAGCTGGAACAACTGGTTCAGCATACAAGGTGCATGAAATGGTTCAATCTTTGAAGAATATACATGCACAAAGGCAAAAATGTGCATCAAACGCACCAACATTTTGGGTTATCTTTAATCTCATATGACTATTGGTCACTGTGTTCTCAAAGCAGATCTCATTCATATGCACCTGGCTTTATGATGCAACCCATGAAATTTAGTGAGAATAAGGTATCACCATATTGGTGAAAGTAAAATTGAGTTGGTAGCATTCAATGATCAGATGAATGCAGCACAGGCTCTCTTCTTTTATATTAATTTGACCTTGACAGTGTGGTCGCCGAATGCTTAAATTACAGTCATCAATAGACTTAAAGCAAAAGGAGCATATTATGTAACAAGGAGATCGAAATGGGTTTAATAAAGATCCTATTCTTTTTGTACTGCACCTAGTTACTTCCGGTACCCCTACAAAATTCAAAATTTTTGTGCACTTAATGAAGTTCAGAACTATGATAATGAAAAGAAAAATATAACATACTACTAATAGCAATGGTTCTGAATATTCAATATTTAAAACCAAACAGCACCATTGACAGGTAAGAATGATCAGTCTATCAATCTCTATAATTCATGCACCAACATTTTCATTCAATTGGCAACCAATATTATCTCGACCTTTTTGTTAATTTGCTTATTCTTGTAAACATTAAGAAAATCCTTCCCTCGAGACACATCTTGGGAACCAATGAACATACTAGAATAAGGAACTCACATAGATTAGCAAGATCCCCTTAATGGTTTTGGCTTGACCTTGAAGAAAATAAACCTCCTGAAGCTTAATACCAAGACACTCTTAACTTAATCCCTCAAAGAAACTACACTTAGGCACTTAGCATGTCCCAGTAGTCATTGTAAAGTGTTCATGTCCCTGCTGAATCATTATTGGCCTAATTCCTCTCCTTAAAGTAATTAGTTCTGCCAGATTCTGCATATGTTAACTAGAAGAACCCTTGATAAGTCTGAAGGGTGTGTGTATATAAACCCAAACTATCCAGCAGGGAATATAGAATGCAGAAGATCAATATCATACCAGCTCCAAAATCAACAAAGATATTATCAATAGATTTGAGATGACCAAGTTCAATAGTGCCAACTCTTTGACCTGATCTCTAACCTGCTATAGTTGAAAAAATGATGGGTCCCGTCATCAGTTCATATTTCTCGAAAATGACAACCATTTTAGCTATGTCTATAGACAAAATCAAGCAACATCTCCAGTATATTTAATAAGTTTGACCTATTGCTATATAAATTGAGTATATAAACATACAAATAGGAACATGAAGTGGCAAATTACTCCCCATCCACTTTAGAAAAATCAGAGAGTTGCTCATATACATCAAGTGTATCGGCAAGTCATGCCAGGCTCCTAGAGCCAAGTATACAGGACAACAAAGTTAAGTGATTACTGTTTCCTTTAGTCCTTTCATCAGTTTCTATATCCTATTCCCATACATACATAATACCACTTTGACCATACTCAAACTTTGGATTTTAGAGGTGCAACATTTTCTTCTGAGAGGAGAAACATCTTACTATAATATGCATGGCACTATCTTATAATTACATTAACTAATCTCTAATATGGCCCACTACTTAGCAAGTTTGTTTAACCAATTAAGCAAAACATAATTATGTCAAATTTCACAATTCACATACAGCTCACTTTTCACATGATTTGGCCTCCTCCATTAAATGACTCTCTTGGAAGCTGGTCAGAAGATCCATATCTTGTCTAAACGACTAGAAAGTGTGCCAGACTTTTAAAATACCTCAAGGAACAATTATGAAATACAATTGCATCATCAGATATCCATGCATACAGCTAGATATACTCAAACCCAAAAAAGAACAGGCCATCGTGTCCGCACTCTAACATGGTAAACTGTAGTATTTAGAAGTAGACAAAGGATCGAGAAAAATTATCATCATTAAAATAAATATCCCAAAATTATCATTTCAAACAAACACTACATGGCAGGACACTATTTAGAGCATGAACATTCAACATGTGTTTCAATTTGAGCTTCATACATTTAAATAAGAGTGACAATGACAATGAAAATTTTAGCATGTCCATCTAACATAAGGCAAAGTAAATTGCAATCACATTTTATGGTCTTACCCATAATATACAAACACAACCCTGTTATCTTTCACAATATCTTTTGTCATATCAAAGGTCTCTCAGTGCACCTCACTCATACGAGCTACTTATCTACAGATCCGAAATTCTCTAATCTTGAAATGATAATTGTTCATCGAGGGCTAAGTTCAACAAGATTTTCCAATCTTCAAAAGCACAATCATGTTTGAATAAGAAGAGAGTTTCCCTTGCTTTAAAAAACCTTCTCTTTGGCTAGTTCCAATAGTTCATTAGATGAATCCATATGACCAAGTTAACAAAAGATATGTTGTGAAAAGTTTTAAAAAATCCTCATGAAGATCATATTTACTAAGACCTACTAATTTAATCCCAAGCACTCAATCAATTTGAAATATATACAACTTCAATCTATGCCCTTCACCAAATAGCATAATGCTACTTCAAGATTATGAAATAATTTTTCCAAGAAGTCCAAGGTCACCTATCCTAAGTAGCCTTAAGAAGAATGGGATGACCATTGAATAAAGTATTCGTAACAGTCCTCACCAACCATAAAAATAAATCCTGTGAAATTGAACTTGTCACTTATTGATCAAATGTCACAAGTCCCACTATGTATAAAAGTATTAATCATAAGAAGTATATTTGATAAGATGCCTGAGACATGAAGCCACCTGTTAAAAATAACTGACAACCCAGCTATACTTCCTCTTTTTTTTTTTCAATCCAACCATCTCTTTTCAAAAGAAAAAGAAAGTATTCACTATTCAATAAAAAGTATTTACATAAAAGGGTACTTGTTACTATACAAAAGACATGTGATGTGATATGTAGTTTGGTCCATAACAGTGTTGACTAAATCCTATTGCACAAACCATAAAGAAGAAAGCAAATGAAAAAGAAACAGAACGAATGGATCAAACCAAAAAATATCAGAAGTATTTGAATTTCACCAGAGCACAAATATGATTTAATAATACAAATCGGAAACTTGAGCAATGCCAAAAATAGCCAACGCCACTTACGCCTTATTGAAGAGATAAGCCCTCCCGTGCTTGCAATGGAAGGCCTGTATGTAAAAATAGAGAAAAATAGTCATAAAAAAGGCAAATAACTTGTTGTGTGCTAGATAGTATCACTCTATCAAAGAAAGCTATGAACTCAGAGGAAAGGTGAAGAAATAAATTTGTAGAAACTCATGTATTCTTTCCTTTTTCATTTAACAATTTCAAGGTAAATATCTCAGGTTTACTTGAATCTAATAGCAGCAGAGAAGCAATTGATGACCTACAGGATGATATCAAGAGATAAAAACACAATTTTGGAGAAAATGACAACTTGAATACAATACTCAACCAATCTTCTGGAAATATGTAGTCAACTGAATCCAGTTCAACATAGAAATAGAAAAACAAGAGCAACAAAATAGTTTTTGAAGTAAACTGTTCTGTAAATACCTTTGATTCATCGTACCAATACAATTCCGCCCAAAGATCCACCACAACCATTCCGATATTTCCTCCCCCCCTCTTGTCCAACTCTCCCTCATGCACTCTCTAAACAATGATGGTTCTTTCTACACCTTGCTCAATGCCTCTGCCACGTTTAGCCACCACAGGCCACTCATTCACTGCTAATCTGTAGGTTAGTGTTCAGATGGCTGTGTGCAACTCACTTATTAAAGCAATGCTAAAAATCTTATAACCTCTGTCTGTAACAGAAGATTGATGCATGCTACCAAAGAAGGAATGCTTAAATGGCCTTAGCTGATGAGGAATCACAAGGATATAAAGATCCATCTGCTAAAGATAACACTAAAATGTTGAAAATATAAAATACATTTAAAGAAGTAAATCCTACAATGAACTTGATCCTTCGTCAACCTATAAGCAAACTATTGATCACATGGTAATCAGTCAAACTATCAAACAAATATAAAAGCCATCTTACTCAAGACTGGACACCCTTATCTGTATAAGTATGCAATCAAGATAACATACAGATTTAGAACTTGGCTGTGGTAGATGGTTGGGTAGTAAATAGTGATGCTGGTTCAACTGGATGATGCTTAGCAATTACCAGTGAGCCACTGGTGCTCTTTCTTTCTTGACATGATTAGTTAATTTATGGAACATATGCAATGATCTGGTAATTAAACAAGAAATTTCAATCAACTTCCGCAGACTGAAAACACATGGATGGGGGAGGAATTCCCACTCTTCCAAGATGGCCAACTTTCTCATTGCACTCATCCGTTTTACAAGGTCATATGTCGATTGAAAACCCTAACAAGTAATCTAATATTATGGTCATTCGTTAATTGTATCTTATTCTAGTTACAACTCATTAGTCTCATTGAATCGACATACCAACAAAGTCATAAGTTCCAGCTATTTACGGTCCTCATGTTTGGATGATTCTCCATTGAGCAAAGAAAGAAAGAAAAATAAAAGTGTGGTTGATTCTCCATTGAGCGATGTTCGATCAGTAAGAATTGGAAGTCTCATGCTCAAAAGACCAAATAAGCCATGGAAATACTTTCTCTCTCAGACAATGTAGGTAATTTACTTTTGGACATCCTGAGTTGAGTCCTTTTCGATCCTATCCTTCTCATTCTCCTCAACTATGAAAACTTCTTGAAGAACTGTGAACCATTAATAGGAAGTACGATGGAAGATTTTTGTGGCCCGTTATAGAAAACTTGATACCAAGATCAAAAGCAGGTAGTTTTCGAACAAGCAGAGAACGAACAGGAACGAAGTTTCCCTCAGAAATCGCAATGAACCAAGAAAAAACGCCTTGGTCGTGGCGTGGGATGGAAGATTTTGACGAACCTTGGAGACGATGTCATCGGAGACGGCGAGATGAGCCTGGCAGTGCTTACAGCTGTAGATCTTGCCCTCCAGACTAATCAGAAACAGCCGCCCCATCTCTTATCTCTACCTCTTGACCTCCTCGGTGTCAAGCCACCGCTCCTCCGCCTCCAACTTCTCGGCTCCAATAATGTCGATCAAAAGGGAGAACGCCCTTCCCACGCTCGTCCCTGCCCGCGACGAAAGATCGATGTGCCGATCGCTGCAATAATCGGGAGAGGGATGGAAGATTAAACCAAGGGGAAAGAGGGCGGAAGAAGGGGGAAGTTAGGAGAAGGCGGCGACGAGGAGGTAGGATATACGCGTCGACCGAGCACCTGGGTGAGAGCACAGCGGAGGCAATCGAAAGCGTGTAAAGGATGGAAAACACGGTACAGACGACACAGACATTGAAGTCGTGACAGCTGTCGGTGCTGGTTGGTTACGATGACCGAAGAGAACAAGAGGTCGAAAGGTAGAGAGGCGTTTCGGTGTTTCGTGTTTGGCGCCGAGAGAACGCCAGAATCTCGTGCATAATATGTATGCCACAAAGCTTCAAATATATATAATGACAAATTTATCCCTGCCGACGGTGCTTGTTAGTGAACCAGGGTGGAGGACATGTCCAACCCGACCCAAATCAAACCCAATCCTAACCCGAACATCCAGCTCGCTCTCAAATGTGATCCAAACCAAGCTTGATTCTTCTTGAACCCGACGAATTGATTTCATCTCTTTCATATGAAAATTTTCCTATATTTTTATGATGCAGCACAATGTTATAATCCTTCGTCATTAATATGAAATATATCTCGACAATAATTATAATGTTCGAATCTCAAGCACATTAAATTATAACTAATATTTTAATAAAAATATAAATAATATAAACATAAATAATATGTATATATTATTTTCATAAATAATATGTTTATTTTCATATGTATAAATAATATGTATATCAGTTAGTGATATGATTTGTGATGTTTATATTTCATAAATATGATAAATAATATATTCATATTTTTTACTTTTAAAATTGTAATATATGTCTTCCAAAAATATTATCCTCGGTATTTTATGAAATATTGGTTTAGCATGTCTAACAATCAATATTTAATTTAAATATATTTTATAATAAAAAAAGTATGATCCTTTGATTAAGTTGTGATAATAAACATATATATATATATATATATATATATATATATATATATATATATATATATATATATATATATATATATATATATATATATATATATATATATATATATATGGATTGAAGTAGTGATTGAATTGTTGAATGAATTTGAACATGATTAAAATAAAAAAAAGTTTAAGTTTTAAACATACATGTGGAGGATAATAAACAACTTAGGCATAGATGAAATAATAAAAAAATAAATTAAAATAT
The DNA here is from genome assembly GCF_036884655.1 of Musa acuminata AAA Group. Taxonomy (NCBI): domain Eukaryota; kingdom Viridiplantae; phylum Streptophyta; class Magnoliopsida; order Zingiberales; family Musaceae; genus Musa; species Musa acuminata. Next base: position 15,492,671 of record NC_088336.1, on the reverse strand, counting down.
AAATAAATGAGGGTTTGAGAGATGAGTTTAGATAATAATGTTGAGATATATAAATGAGATCGAGGGATGAGTTAAGATCAAAAATATTATCTTTGTTAGGTCAAATTAGACTCAATTAAAATTATCAAAATATTATAATTATATTAATAAAAAGAAAAAAAAACCTTGAAATAAGGTCCAATGGAATTAGACCCTAGATCTCAAGGTAACCTATTACGCACCTTTACTTTATTTTGACCTCATCCTCTATACCAACCTAATAACCCATGTTTCTTTCTCTTCTTTTTCAGTTATTCTCTTAACTTTTCTCATTAAGATTAAGAAACCCTAACTCTAAGAAAGGTGAAGTTAAAAAACTTAATTCTTTTCCTTGTTATACTTTGGAATTTCTGTTTTAAAAATTATAGATTAATCTTTTTAGCTACTTTGAGTAATCTACTTCAAATTAATTTATAATTTTTGGATATATTTTGTATGAATCTTTTATAGTTCTAAGGCCTCTAGAATCACTTTAATCTAAGATTGATACATAAAACTATGAGTGACTTGTTAAGGAGATTTATTTGAGCTAAATTGATCTTTTAGGGATATGATTAGGTTATATTTTTTTAATATTTTAAAGGGTTCCTTTAGTGTTCTATAGAATTTTGAATCGAGTAAATACCACCTTTATAAACCAATATGTGAGTGAATAACACTTTTTGTTTTTAGTCCATTGACAACATCTGAGTGTACATGAATAGATTTGCTTAGTTTCATATTAAATAACTTATAACTATGAACAAAAATATTAATTTTAGTTTCTTTTACTTTATTTATGCCTTCATTTCAAGTTTATGTCATATATCATGTGCAATATTATAAATAAAAAACTTTGATTAAACTTATTTTTTATCTAAAGTATAATAGAAGACATTCATAGTTTTAGCATTAAAAAAATATTCTCTTTTCAAAATCATTTCATTCATCTATTGGTTTAGAAGATTTTTAAAAACCAACTTCGACAACATTCCATAAATCAAAATCCATACAAAGCAAGAAAATTCGTATTCTAGTTTTCTAATAAGTATAGTCTATTCCATTAAACATAATAGGTCGAGTGATGGAGTGATCCTCTTGATTATCTAAAAATATCATTAGATCTTTCTTGTTAATTCAATTGAGAAAATCTTGCTTTGATATAAACTATTAGGATCTTAATGATACTAAGAGGGGGGATGAATTCATACTATAGAAAATTTTAACTAAAGCTTTATCAAAAAATTTGTATTAAAAAGATGATTAATCAAATACTATGTGTGAGTAAAGTTTGTGATTAAAGTGAATGATAATAATTAAGTATCATAAACAAAAGTTATAAGCCGGAGAAGGAAAGCAAATTGATTTATAGTGGTTTGATCTTCTCGACCTACGTCTACTCTCGATTCCTCTTCCCTTAAGGCCATTGGCTTTCACTACCAATTCTTTTTCTAATGGACAAATATCACCTACCCTTGTTATAACTTTTCTCATTTTTATAAGCTTACGAGAGAACCATCACACTTGCTTTTTTACAAGAGATCTCCCACCTACTACAACTTAGTATCACAACTAAACTCAAAAAGGAGGAAGAGACTCAAACAATGCCTAAAGAGATATCTTTATAGGCCTATTAACTAAGCTTGAGTAGGGTATTTATAATCCCTAAGAGGGTTTAAGAATGAAGCTAAATATTTAAATCCCTGAAATTTCAAAATATGAGTGGTACTATCGTTGACATTGGGCGGTACTACTATCGTAATGAGGCTGCAAATATGTGTTAGGAAACCTGAGGCAATATCAAATACACAGTGGAAGAACAAAAAATAAAAATCTCATATTTTCTATATAAAAAGGTTTCTCATCGTCATGTAAAAATTGGTGCGTAAAAACTTACAAAATCGAAAAACTATGTGTATATGAAAGATATGCTACCAAGGGAGATCGTATATCCTTGGAAACCTATAGATCTATGTGAGAGGATAAAAGAGGTCAACTATCCTCCTCTCTAGCAATGATCCACATGGCAAGCGTTGCCAAGACACTCCTCAAATCGCTGCATAATCCTCCTTTCCATATGCACCACATGATCAAGAAGGGGCCAACCCTTCTTACCGTCTACATGTCCCAAATTGGGACAGTCGACTAAGGAGGAGAGGGAGAGAGGAGTATAGGAGGTGGTACCTAAAAAGACTATAGTTTATGGTCATTTGGTTCCCTAAATAGAGGTCTCTATAAACATACCCTAATGGATCATGTCTTATTGGTACTAGTCATAGGTGCCCTACAAGCCAAACACGTGAGTGATGACACATGTGACATGGTATGCATTTTTTTGTTTATTATTATTATAATATTTTCTCACTTTATATTGCTTATTGCATATATATATTATGATGTCCATGGTTCTATGCAATAGAAATCAGATTGTAATGAGATCATGATAATAAGATCGATTCACCTTTAAACACAAACCATAAATAATCCTGGTCATAGGTTACTCAAGAGGGACAACGAGATAACTAGACAGACTAGTGTACTATATACCCATCTATATGATGGAGGCAGTTGGTCTCATAACTGCTTGTGTGGGGACACTAGGGATATAGTGCAAGTGCTCATTGGAGAATGAGTTCAATGATTGATCTGCTTACAAAATATTGGATGGTTGATGATATCTCATTGTCAATAGTAATTTTGTCGTCCTAGTGGTGTATCTGGTCCTTAGACTTGAGACATCAAAGATGTCTTGTATGAGTACTATCCTCTTTGATACCGGACTTATAAGTATGGAAGTTCCAGATCTAGTACAACCGGTTATCGAGAGTGGTATCCAATCTTACGAGGGCTATTGAGTGTCGATAGAGGATCATTCGCTCTCGGTGTCATGAGGGAAATATCTTATGTATTCTTACTCTGACAAATCTCTAGCTAGGGTCATTCAGATTGAGAGAGAAAGAGCTCTCCAGGATTTGAACGAGACTCGAGTAGAAACCATATGAGCTTGATAGCTCCATGCTCGGTATACGATCTTTGGAATATTATATAGATAGACTATAGATACATGGTAACTATGGACATACATGTCAAATGAATTGGATTCTCCTATATCGTCCAAGGACTGCGACGTAGTGGCCTAGTATGTCCATAGTCGATGAGTCGAATGAATTATTATAGAGGTAATAATTCACTAAGCTAGAAGAAGTTCTGGCAGGTATAACTCACGACCAGCTCGATATTGAGCCTAGAGAGTCACACACATATATTAGGTATTGCGATGAGTATAGGTTCGAATATGAGATATCCATTGGAGCTCATATCTTATTGGATATCTAATAAGCCCCTGAATTATTGGATCCTATGGATAAAATCTAATAAGAGCCAATAAGAGATTATTGGGTAGAGATTCATTAATCTAGGAGGCTTGGGTAGTTGGATGGAGATCTAGTACCCAATAGAGTAGAATTCATTAGGGTTAAGTTGATAGAGGGGTCTCAATAAATAGGCGAAAACCAAAAGGCCATAGGCTAGGCCTTTTTTGCTGCCACCTTCTATTTTCCTCTCCCCTTGTCCTCCTCAACCAACAACCTCTATTTCGGGCGTGTGGAGATTTGGCAGCGAGTTGAGAAGCGTCTTCGCAGCCTTTGCTGTGTGTTTCATCGCTAGAGAGGAGGACATTTGTCCTCCTTCATCATCTCTTACAAATCTATAGGATTTCAGAGATATACAATATCCCTAGGTAACACATATTTTTTATATATGTAGCTTTTGATTTTGTAGCTTTTGCGCACTAATCTTCGCATGACGATAAAACCTTTTTGGAAATCTGGGATTTTTCTTTTTGTTCTTCCGTTGCGCATGTGATGTTGCCCCTAGATTTTCTAATATTGATATCAGAGTCAGATTGTTCATGCAAAAGATTGGATTTTAAAATATGTGTATTGTGTTTTAGAAAGGCTTTTGAAATTAAAATTATTGACGCAAAGGTGAGAAAGGGCAACAATTATTGTTGCCCTTATAGATTGGTTAAAGGTTGCTTGCAGCCTTGGCTACCACTTGCGTGCAAGCAAGCTGCCTGCAATTGCAAGAGTGACGCTTGCAATGGTGGTGTCCACGAACGAGCCGCCTAAGGGAGCGGCACTCGCCCGCGGGCAAAGAGGGGCACTCACCCGCAGGGGTGGCGCCACCCGCGGGCACTATTAGGATCAAGTCGGCACTAAGAGGGGGGGTGAATTAGTGCTTACGAAAAAAAAACCGTTGGTTTTGAAAACTTTGTTCGATGAAATCGTATCGGAAAGACATTTAAATTTAAAATATTTGTAAGAGTAGTAATGAGCAGGTAAAGTAGTTACAAAATAAGTAAACAAGTAGAGAAAGGGAGGCACACCAAGTTTATAGTGGTTTGATCGTCGTGACCTACATCCTCTATCGATTCCTCTTTTGTCAAAGCCACTAGCATCTACTAACGGTCTTTCTTCAATGGGCGAGGACCAACTACCTTTACAACTCTATTCTCCTTTTGATAGGCTCATGAGAGAACATTAACAACCCCACTCACTCCTCTCTTAAATAGAAATCAACACTTAGATTGGAGGAGGAGAAATCGCTCGCTACATGAAGTAATAGATGACTCCACTCTTGCTTAGTGTTATATATTGGGCTCCAAGACTCCCAAATTATAGAGATAATATGAAAAGATGGATATTAGATCCATTCTCCTATATGTCCGTAAATTGTTTGAGGAATAGTGAATAACTCAACAATATGTTATATCCAAGAGTCTCTTCCATGCTAGGATGACTGAGGGGACACCAGTTCAGAACTATGTATTTAAGATAATTGAGTGAATAGAGAAACTCATATGTTTAGAAATTGTCCTAGAGGATAACCTATGTATGGATCTTGTACTTCAGTCTCTACCAGATTTCTTTTCTCAATTCATCATTAATTTTAATATAAACAAGCTTAAGGTGACTCTCCCTGAGCTCCTTAATATGTTGAGAGAGGCTAAGAGCACCATCAAGAAAGAGAAGCTAGTTCTCTATACTGGTGAGACCAAAACGAAAAGAAATGCAGAGAAGTCCCTTAAGAAGGGCAAGGGCAAGGGCAAACCAGGTAAAGCATGTTGAATCTCGTATTTTGATGATGAAACTACTTGATATATGTTTATGATTTAATATGTGTTTTGAGTGACGCAGGATGCTTTGATCAGGATGAGACAATTAAAGCAGGAAAATCATGTTGTGCCGGAGGAACATGTCAGAAGATTGGACGACGGGCCGGTGGATCGGTCGACGTATCGACAAAAGGCTTCGGGCCGTGGACTCGGGCATCGGGCCAAGAAGAGCGGATATTGTGCTAAGGATATCGGAGTTGCGGAGTCAATTGGCCGATTGGGCAATAGGCTACAGGAGAGGACGATGCGCCGAAGAATCGGACGAAGCGTCGAGGGACCAATGACATGCCGGACAACTTAGTTAATTGCTTAGGATTAATTGTCTCGATCGAAGTTTTGTTTTAAGTGTGCAGGATTAACTACGATGGAAGAAAGACATGCAGCAGGAGTTGCGTCGGAGTCAAGACAATGATCACGTTGGGAGTTCGAGAGTTCGACGGAAGTTCGGACAGTCGTCGGAGGTTCTACGGGAACAAATCCGAGAAGTCCATGAGCTTGCCAAAGAAGCTCGTCGGAACTCGCCAAGTGGATCGTCGCAAGTCCAGGAGTTTGCCGGAAGTCCGCAGGAGCATTACCGAGGGTTCATCGGATGATCGACGGAAGCTCGCCGGAAGAAGCGATTGACGCACCGGAGCAAGTTGCAGTAAATGTCTTAGGAAATATCGTAGTTAGCACAATGATTAAGTTGGAAATGGGAGGTGATCCCATTAACTTAATCTTGGGGCAATTGGGCCCTTGAAAAACCCAAATTGGGCCGAATGGATCAACCCATTCGGACCTTGATCTCTGCCAGGTGGTTGAACCGCCCAAGCCAAGAGGTGGCACCGCCTGGGCTAAGTCTCCGAGCAAGACCGGGTGGTGCAACCGCCCCAGCCAGGAGGTGGCACCGCTTGGGCTCAGTCTCCGAGCGAGACTGGGCGGTGCAACCTCCCCTGACAGGAGGTGGCACCGCCTGAGCTCGGTCTTCGAGCTCTGGTAGGAGGTGCAACCGTCTCAGTCAGGCGATGGCACCGCCTGAGCTCGGTCTTTGAGCTCTGGCAGGAGGTGCAACCGCCCCTGACAGGAGGTGGCACCGCCCAGAGGCTCAGTCTTCGAGCTCTGCCAAGCGGTGTAACCGCCAGATCCCGGAATTCCGAGAATTGACAGTTTTGAGCTCGAAATTCAAACTGGGTTGGGGCCTATAAATACCCCACCCATTCAGCACTGAAAGGGCACCCAAAAACACACCGAAATCCTGATCTTATTCTGTGATTCTTAGAGCTCAAAATTGTTGTAAAGGCCAAAAGTTCTTCTCCCTCTTTTCTTCCAAGTTCTGATCTTTAAAGAGATGAGAAAAAATTATGTAAGGGTTGTCTCCTAAGCCCGTAAAAAGGAGTGAAAATGTAAAAGGGTGGTTGGCCTTTGCCTATTGAAGGAAGGCCTCTAGTTGAAGTCGGTGACCTCGTCGGTGGAGGAAGCCAAAAGTGGAGTAGGTCAAGATTGACCGAACCACTCTAAATCTCGGTTTGCATTTACTTTGAGCATATTATCTTTACTGCAAACCTCCTCAAAAGCTTACTACTTTCTGCGAATATACGATTGGGTTTCAAGCTTTGCACTTTTCGAATCGGCGTTTAAACGTAAATTAGTTTTATCGTACGATCATCATATTTCAGTTTGCGCTTACGTTTTGATTTCTATCATAACTGCAAACTGCCTTTATATCCTTGCTTTAAACTGCATCTCGCTTAATCAAGTGATTTACGAATCATCATTTAGATGTAAATCAGTTTTTTCGTACGAATATCATATTTCAGTTTGCGCCTACTATCTGATTTTAACCATAACTGCAAACTGCATTTATATTTTTGCTGCATCTCGCTTAATCAAAAGTTAAAGTGATTTACGAATCGGCTTTCTTACTAAAATCACTTTTATCGTGCGAACACTTTTTTAATCGTCGAAAGTTTTCCGCTGCACTAATTCACCCCCCCCCCCTCTTAGTGCTCTTGATCCTAACAATTGGTATCAGAGCCCGGTATTTCTCATTTTGGATTTACACCCGAGAGAAATGGCTCTTCATGGCTTTCAAGAGGGCTTATCGGTTGTTCGTCCACCGTTGTTTAACGGATTGGACTACACTTATTGGAAAACTCGAATGAGAGTTTTCTTGATTTATATGAATTTGGATTTATGGAATATCGTTGAAAACAGTTTTCAACTTCCCGATGAACGAATTGTCGGATTTGGAGAAGAAGTATTTTTCTTTAAACGCAAAGGCTATGAATGTCTTATTTTGTGCTTTGGACAAAAATGAGTTCAATCGGATTTCTACGTGCGAAACGGTTTTTGACATTTGGCGAACACTTGAAATCACGCACGAGGGAACTAGTAGAGTCAAAGACTCAAAATTTAACATTTTATTGCATGATTTTGAGCTTTTTCGAATGCAACCAAGCGAGACTATAGGCGATATGTACACCCGTTTCACGGATGTCGTCAATAGTTTAAGAGCTCTTAGAAAATGTTTTTTGGATTTTTAACTCGTAAACAAGATTTTGCGTTCTCTTTCTAAGAAGTGGGATTCAAAAGTAACTGCAATACAAGAAGCTAAAAACTTAAACAACTTACCACATGAAGAACTAATTGGTTCGTTGATAACATATGAAATGGTGCACAATGCACATGATGAACAAAATCACCTTCCAAAGAATAGGAAGGATTTGGAACTCCGGACAAATGAATACCACTTGAGCGATGACTCAAGTGATGAGGACAATGATGAACTTGAACTTCGAACACTAAATCTTAATAAGTTTATTAAACAAAAATCTAAAATAAATAATAAACTTGAACGAAGGAAGAGGCCAAAGAAGAAGAACACAAAGTGGGATGAATCGAGCTCATCCGAAGACGAGGAGAAAATCAAGAAAGGCGAGGTAGCAAACTACGCCTTAATCGCTTTCAATGATGAGGTAATCGAAATCCCCCTAATTTATTTTGAAATTACTTGATGCTTTCATGATGTATTTTCTTTTTTGGTTTAGAATTAATTTTCTTAAAAATTACATGTTTTAAAAAAAAATTATGATCATGCTAAGTAATTTCGAAAATGATAATATTGTATATTTTATGATAAACAAATAAAATGATCTTGATTGAAAATATGAAATCATGGTTAAGAAGTAATAATGTGTATTACGTTGATTTCCATTGTTATTTCTCGATTTTGATTAAAAAAAATCATGTTTGATTTGAAGAAATGCATAATGATATCTTGATTAACAATTTTATGCATGAGATTTTAAGCTATACATGATGATAAGCATGTGTTATTTTCATGAGTATATTTGAAAAACTATGACTAAAATGTGCTCGAATACATGAATGTGTTAAGATTATTTTTCATACTTTCTTGATTCAATGTTCAAATCATTTAATTGCCATGATAATTTTACACTATTACATACCTTAATAACATGTTGAAAATTATGTGTTTTGGATACAAAATTTTTATGATCATGAGCATGTTTTATCTTCATGATTGAACTTGAAAATCTATAGCAAAATCTTGTCCGAATGCATGAAAGTGTTAATTTCATTTTCAGATTCGCTTAACAATTGGTATCATAACAATCGGATTTTCTCATACACTTATTATAAAATATTTTTCTGAAATGGATTTGATGAAATGATTCCTGCTTATAAATTCCATCTTGAAATATGGATGATAGTGTTTTTACTTGCAAAGATTTGTTTCACATACATATCTTGATCCTAACAATACAATTAGATTTCTTATGCAAAAATAAAGTGCTTTTGTGATTCTTTGCTAAAGAAAATAATTATTAAAATCATGATCTTGATAATTATAACATGAAGTTCTTTATAAATCATGATCGTTCATTATGCTCCCTACATTTATCAAAAAAGAATTCTTCAAATGAAGTGTAACTTGTCTTTTGATTTCTCAGAATCCAATGAAGTGTCATATTGATATCTTGATACTTGAAATATTTTAAAATGTGATCTTGATAAGAATGTTTCAAGTTGCTTTTTGTGCTATATCTTTTCAAATGAATCATGAGCCTTGATATCATATATTTCATAATATAGAAATAACAAGATTTCTTTGCCTTGTATGTCTTGTGTGATGATTGTACATCAATTTGCTTTATTATGAATTATATGAATCTTGATCGTGAACTTGTTAAGAAGAATTTTAATGAACCATGAATCATATCTTTGGTATTCACGAATTGATCCTCATTGATATCTTTCATTGATATGATAAATTATCATCTCATGATATATTGCATAATTATATCATGCTTTGCGATTGTATCATGTGATCTTTGCTGAATTTTCACATTGATATTCTTCATGACATGATTTCTTTGCATTGTTGTCTTGTATGCTTCATGTGATAATATGAATACATGAAACACTTATGATATGATTTTTATGTAATTCCTTGTATTCATGAAATGTTTATCTCATCACCTAATAATTCTTCTTGATATTCCTTATGTGATGATAAGAATACATGAAATATTCAGTAATTTATTTTGATGTATACAAATAAGAAGTTTCGATCATGTATGATAGGATGTAATTTGACAAATTTGGTACCATCATGTTGCAAAATAAATGATGATTGGGAATCATGCATTAATGATGATTGTATATTTTTCGGTATCATGCATGAAAAATAAGGTTTTTGAAATTGTGTATGTTTTAATTTGAATATATAATGATGCACAAATAAAATTGATACTTACTTTTGTCATAATCTGAAAATTAAAAAAAAAATCTTCCCTTCTTTTTGACAATGACAAAGGGGGAGCAAGAATTTCTAGCGTGGACATCATGAAAAAAGGCAAACTAGCTAGCTTACATAATTCAAGATGAAAGCAAAAATTACACTCCTCTAAAGAGAAGATGCAAATGTAACATTTGCCAAATTATCTGCTTGCCTCATGTAAAACATTATCTCTTGCTAGTTTGGCATTTTGCTAGCTTGCACTTTGCAAAGAAAGCAAAAATGACACTTCTCAAAAGAGAAGAAAGAGCTTGTTATCTTAAATATCACAAGCTTACCAAACAAAAATTGCAAAAGTGTTATCTTGCCTATCTCAAGAAGCAAAACTTACAACTTGCACATTGCAATAGGAAGCAAGAATCATAAGCTTACATAAGAAAGCTATCTTGCATTTGCTTTCAAAATTTTTGCTAGCTTGTATGTAGTAAAACTTGCATATCGTAAAAATTGCTAGCTTGTAGTATAAAGAGAAGCAAATAGTTGCTATCTCAAGAAAATTAAACATGCTAAACTTACACCTTGCAATGGAAGCAAAAATTTGCTAGCTTGCAACTTGCATATTTCAAGAAGCAAGAGTTGCCTTCTTGAATATCTCTAAATTGCTAGCTTGCAAGTTCTAAAATATTGTAACATTGCTAGCTTGCATGTTCTAAAAGTGCTATCTTGTATGCTGTAAAACTTGCATATCTAAAACTTGATAGCTTGAATGTTCTAAGCATGATGTAACATTTGCTGAATTTTCTGGCTTCAAAACTGCATGATGATAAAACTTGATATTATGTTTTTCATGCAATAAGTTAAACTAATATTCCAAACACAAGAATAGTTGGACTTCTCCTTTTTGTTGATGACAAAGGGGGAGAAGTATGATGTTATGCATAAGTTTATGCATAAGTTCATGATGACGTGTTGCAAGTATTCATGATGAATATTGCAATGACTTGAATTCAGTTTGAATTCAAGGTTCTATCAATATGGCATATTGATAGGGGGAGTTTGTTTAAACTCCGGGAGTTAAGTTTAACTCCGTCATCAAGTGGTTGTCATCATCAAAAAGGGGGAGATTATTGAATCTCGTATTTTGATGATGAAACTACTTGATATATGTTTATGATTTAATCTGCATTTTGAGTGACGCAGGATGCTTTGATTAGGATGAGACAATTAAAGCAGGAAAATCATGTTGTGCCGGAGGAACATGTCAAAAGATTGGACGACGGGCCGGTGGATCGGTCGACGTATCGATAGAAGGCTTCGGGCCGTGGACTCGGGTATCGGGCCAAGAAGAGCGGGTATTGTGCCAAGGATATCGGAGTTGCGGAGTCAACTGGCCGATTGGGCAATAGGCTGCAGGAGAGGACGATGCGCCGAAGAATCGGACGAAGCGTCGATGGATCAATGACATGCCGAACAACTTGGTTAATTGCTTAGGATTAATTATCTCGATCAAAGTTTTGTTTTAAGTGTGTAGGATTAACTACGATGGAAGAAAGACATGCAGCAGGAGTTGCGCCGGAGTCAAGACAATGATCACGTTGGGAGTTCGAGAGTTCTACGGAAGTTCGGACAGTCGTCGGAGGTTCTGCGGGAACAAATCCGAGAAGTCCATGAGCTTGCCAAAGAAGCTCGTCGGAACTCGCCAAGTGGATCATCGCAAGTCCAGGAGTTTGCTGGAAGTCCGCAGGAGCATCACCGAGGGTTCATCGGATGATCGACGGAAGTTCGCCAGAAGCTCGCCGGAAGAAGCGATTGATGCACCGGAGCAAGTTGCAGTAAATGTCTTAGGAAATATCGTAGTTAGCACAATGATTAAGTTGAAAATGGGAGGTGATCCCATTAACTTAATCTTGGGACAATTGGGCCCCTGAAAAACCCAAATTGGGCCGAATGGATCAACCCATTCGGACCCTGATCTCTGCCAGGCGGTTGAACCGCCCAAGCCAGGAGGTGGCACCGCTTGGGTTAAGTCTCCGAGCGAGACTGGGCGGTGCAACCGCCCTAGCCAGGAGGTGGCACCGCCTGGGCTCAGTCTCCAAGCGAGACTAGGCGGTGCAACCTCCCCTGAAAAGAGGTGGCACCGCCTGAGCTCGGTCTTCGAGCTCTGGTAGGAGGTGCAACCGCCTTAGTCAGGCGGTGGCACCGCTTGAGCTCGGTCTTCGAGCTCTGCCAGGCGGTGCAACCGCCTCAATCAGGCGGTGCAACCGCCAGATCCCGAAATTCCGGGAATTGACAGTTTTGAGCTCCAAATTCAAACTGGGTTGGGGCCTATAAATACCCCACCCATTCAGCACTGAAAGGGCACCCAAAAACACACCGAAATCCTGATCTTATTCTGTGATTCTTAGAGCTCAAAATTGTTGTAAAGGCCAAAAGTTCTTTTTCCTCTTTTCTTCCAAGTTCTGATCTTAAAAGAGAGGAGAGAAAATTCTGTAAGGGTTGTCTCCTAAGCCCGTCAAAAGGAGTGAAAATGTAAAAGGGTGGTTGGCCTTCGCCTATTGAAGGAAGGCCTCTAGTTGACGTCGGTGACCTCGTCGGTGGAGGAAGCCAAAAGTGGAGTAGGTCAAGATTGACCGAACCACTCTAAATCTCGGTTTGCATTTACTTTAAGCATATTATCTTTACTACAAACCTCCTCAAAAGCTTACTGCTTTCTGCGCATATACGATTGGGTTTCAAGCTTTGCACTTTCCGAATTGGCGTTTAGACGTAAATCAGTTTTATCGTACGATCATCATATTTCAGTTTGCGCTTACGTTTTGATTTCTGTCATAACTGCAAACTGACTTTATATCCTTGCTTTAAACTGCATCTCGCTTAATCAAGTGATTTACGAATCAGCATTTAAACGCAAATCATTTTTTTTCGTACGAATATCATATTTCAGTTTGCGCCTACTATCTGATTTAAACCATAACTGCAAACTGCATTTATATCTTTGCTGCATCTCGCTTAATCAAAAGTTAAAGTGATTTACGAATCGGCTTTTTTACTCAAATCACTTTTATCATACGAACACTTTTTTAATCGTCGAAAGTTTTTCGCTGCACTAATTCACCCCCCCCCCCTTCTTAGTGCTCTTGATCCTAACAAAGCAAAGGTTGCCAAGAAAGACTCGGTAAATGATAAAAGTAAGTGCTTCCACTATAGCAAAGACAAGCATTGAAAGAGGAACTACAAAGAGTACCTTATAGAGAAGGCAAAATAGAAGCTTCTTTAAGCACATTCATGATCAGTCTCCATTTGTTAGACTCTTATGATAATACATGGATATTGGATACCGATAGTACATATCAGATCTGTAATTCATTGTAGGTTCTGGTAAGACCTAGGAGATTGGCGAGAGGTGAGATAGATCTCAAGATGGGGAATGAAGCAAAAGTTGCTATAGTGGTTGTTAGCAAGGTCACCCTATACCTGCTTGGTAGAGCTACTATTGCATTATATGCATGCTATTTTGTTTTTTCTATTATCGAAAATATTATTTTCATTTCATGTTTTACAGTTAGTAGATATAAATTAGTTTTTGAGAATAATAGTTATTCAATATTATTAGATGATAAGATTATCACGAGAGAAACATTATATAATGGTTTATTTATGCTTGATATTGTTTCACATATCATGAATGTAAGTGTGTCCAAAAGGAAACGAGATAAGGTGAACAGTACATACTTATGACATTATAGGTTGGGGTCATATCCATGAGAGAAGGATTCAAAAGTTATTGAAGGATGTATACCTAGATCAATTTAACTATGAGTTATATTTGCGAGTCTTGCCTTCATGGAAAGTTGACCAACTCTCCATTTAGTGGAATTAGAGAGAGAACCACTAAGTTACTAGAACTCATACATAGTGATATATGTAGTCTTATGTTAACTCAGGCCATAGGTGGTTATTTCTGCTTTATTATTTTCACTGATGATTTTTCTAGATATGGACATGTGTACTTGATGAAGTACAAGTCTAAAACCTTCAAGAAATTCATAGAATATAAGAATGAGGTAGAGAACTAGACTACAAAGAGTATCAAGACTCTTTGATAGGATTGATGAGGTGATTACTTGAGTACGAAGTTTACCCAATTCCTCAAGGACCATGAGATTCTATTCCAATGGACAACTCCTTATACACCTCAGCTCAATGGTATATCTGAAAGGAGGAATCACACATTGTTAAATATGGTGCGGTTCATGATGAGTTTCGCAGACCTACCCATCTCATTTTGGGGATACGCCATAGAGTCTATAGCTTACCTTCTAAATAGAGTTTTAATTAAGTTGGTAGTGTCTGCATTATATGAGATATGGAAAGGGAAGAAGTCCGATCATAATGTTGTTAAGATTTGGGGTTGCTCCGCCTATATTAAGAGACACAATCCTGACAAGTTAGAATCCAGGACAGAGTGGTGCAAGTTTGTGGGATACACTAACGAAACTTGTGAGTATTATTTCTATTATCCCGAGAACTAAAAGTTCTTTGTAGCCAAGAGAGCAGTGTTCCTTGAGAAGGAACACAATCTTGGTCGATACAATAAGAGTGTAATAGAGTTGAGCGAGGTTGGAGAACCTAGCTCAAGCACTATTCTGCAACTAGAGTATGTTCAGGTACCTAGTATATAAGTTCTGACTTTACATAAGCCTAATAGAATATCACATCTATTTGAGAGATATGTGGGACATATCAATAGAGAGGATGTTGAGGATATTGATCCTCAAACCTATGATGAGGCTATTATGAGTATAGACTTCGATAAGTGGCAAGAAGCAATGAATTCTAAGATGGATTCCATATACTCCAAGGAACCTAGTTGATGCACTCAAGGATATTGTAACCATTGGTTGCAAGTGGATCTTCAAGAAGAAGATCGGAGTAGATAGAAAGGTGGAGACTTATAAAGCAAAGCTAGTGGCTAAGGGGTATCGTCAAAGGCAAGATGTTGATTGTGACAAAACCTTCTCACGCATAGCTATGCTAAAATATATCTGAATTCTATTAGCTATTGTAGCACACTATGATTATAATATCTGGCAGGTGGATGTAAAAATCACATTCCTCAACGACAACCTCGAGGAGGAGGTACATATAATACAACATAAGGGATTCATGTTCAAAGAAAGTCTAAATAAGGTGTGCAAATTACTTAGGTCCATCTATGGACTGAAGCAAGCTTCCCGAAGTTAAAACATTAGATTTGATGAGGCAATCATATGTTATGACTTCATTAAGAATGAAGATGAGCCTTATAGGAAGATAAGTGGGAGTGTTATCACCTTCTTGGTGCTATATATGAATGACATCCTGATCATTAGGAATGATGTAAGAATGCTATATACAGTAAAGGCTTGGTTATTTAGATATTTCTCCATGAAGGACTGAGGGGAAGCATCGTATATCTTGGGGATTCGGATCTATAGAGATAGATCCAAGAGGATAATTGGTTTATCCCAATCTCGATATATAGATATCATTGTCAAAAGGTTTGTCATTAATAATTCCAAGAGAGTTCTCATACCGATGAGATATGAGATATCTTTTTCTAAGAGTATGTCCCCAAAAACTCTTGAAGAAAGGACAAATATAGATAGGATACCCTATACCTTAGTGATAGGGTCTATCATGTATGCTATGCTATGTACCAAGCCTGATATAACACATGCTCTAAGTGTCATAAGCAGGTATCAGGCGCCAAGCTTAGAGCATTGGAAATTAGTAAAGTGTATCATAAGTACTTGAGAAGGACTAAGGATATTTTACTAGTATATGAAGGTAGTAGCCTTAGGATTGAGGGCTACATAGAATCAAGTTTCTAGTTCAATATTGATGACAACAAGTTTAATTCATGTATGTTCACCTTGAATGGAGGAGCAATATGCTGGAAGAGTTCTGAGCAAGATACTACTACTGACTTAATTACAAAGGTGGAGCATATTGCTGCAGTAGAGATAGCAAAGGAGGGAGTCTGGATGAAGAAGTTATATTATAAATCTGAGAGTCATGTCGGGCAATGGGAGCTGATTCCCTTATGTTACGATAAATACAGGGCAATTGCTTAAATGAGGGAGCATGGTTCTCATCAGAAGTATTCTGAGGAGGTTATGGATAGGATTCCACTTGATTAGAGATAACATTGTCCAAGAAGATATAGTAGTAGAAAGAGTTTCATCCGAAGATAACATCATAGATCCACTAACAAAGTTGTTATTTTATATTGTCTTTGAGTCTCATAGGGGTTTGATGGAGATCAGACATATATGTAATTGACTTTAGGTCAAGTGGGAGATTGTTATTCATAGGTATTTTTACAAGCTATACATATGAGTGATGGCATGTGTCATATGATGCACACTCTTTTTACTTTATATTATTTGTTGCGTACACACACACACTATCATATGATGCACACTCTTTTCTTTATTATTATTATTATGATATTTTTTACTTTATATTATTTGTTGCATATATATATATATATATATATATATATATATATATATATATATATATATATATATATATATATATATGTCCATGGATCTATGCAATGAGAATCGGATCATGATGAGATCACGATAATAAGATCGATTCACTTTTAAATATAAACTATAAATAATCTCGATCATAGGTTACTCGAGAGGGATACTAAGACAACCGGACAGATTGGTGAACTGTATACCTGTCCATATGATAGAGGCAGTTGGTCTCATAGCTACTCGTGTGGGGACACTAGGGATACAATGCAGGTGCTCATTGGATAATAAGTTCACTAATTGATCTGCTTATGAAATGTTGGATGATTGATAATACCTCATTGTCAAACAATGATTTCGTCGTTCCAATGATGTATCTAATCCATAGACTTGAGACACTAAGGATGTCATATATGAGTAATCCATTCTTTGATATTGGACTTATAGGTTTGGAAGTTTCAGATTTAGTACAACTAGTTATCAGGAGTGATAACTAACCTTACGAGGGTTATTGAGTGTCGATAGAAGATCAACTACTGTCGATGTTATAAAAAAAATATCTCATATCGTACTTGTCATAACTTTTTCTAGTTTAGTAAATTATTATTTTCATAATAATTAATTTGACTTATTGTTTATGGGCATACTGAACTATTATGATGTAATCCCTAAATGATACAGAGGAATCCAATCCATTGAACATATTTGTCCTTAATTATCATGTATCTATAGTTCTTCATCCATCTAATATCCTAGAAACTGTATTCCAAACATGGTGCTATCAAGCCCATACGTAATATACTCGAGTCTTGCTCTAATCGGATTCTCCCGAAGAACTCTTTCTCTCTTAATATAAATTACTCTGGCTAAGGATTTGCCCGAGCAAGAACATATAGGATATTCCTCTCATGACACCGAGTGCAGTATTGAATCTTGGATTTTGATGATGAAACCAATTGATATTAATTATCTAATGTGCATTTAAGTGACACAGAACTAGCTTCGATCAAAAGAGATAATTTGATTTAAGCAGGAGGAATCAGACGTTGGGCCGGAGCAAACATGTCAGAAGATTGGACGTCGAGCCGGAGGATCGGTCGACGTATCGACAGAAGACTTCGGTCTATGAATTTGGGCATCGGGCCAAGAAAATCAAACATTATGCCAAGGAGATAAGATGTTGTGAGAAGATAACATATTAATTGGGCAATACGTCGAAGGAGAGGATGATGTGCCAAAAGAACTGATGACATGCCAGACAACAAAGGATTCACTTGTAATCGATTATGTCTAGATCGAGTTAGTTTAGAGTCTAATTGAGTTGGTTTAAAATATAATTAAACTAACTCAATTAGGGGCCAACTAGGCCTAAGTTTGGGTTGTGTTGGACCAAGTGGAAGGCCTAAAAAGTGACCCAACAGGTGGAACCGTTATGACATAGTCTTCGAGATTATGTCAAGCAGTAGTACTACCCAAACACAGTCTCCCAAGTGATAGTACTGCTAGACTGGGCAGTGGTACTGCCCAGTGTCAAGTTATAGGCAATGGTACCACCCGTACCCCGAAATCTCAAGGATTTGAATTTTGGCTCCAAGTTTTGAAGCCATTTATGGTCTATAAATACCCCAGCTATTTCTGCATAGAGCAGTAAGAAAATTGAGCAAAACTCTATGATGCTAAAATTGTAAACCCTTTTAGAAAGTTAAGTTCCCTCCTCTTAAAACTTAGAGAGAATTCTAAGGGAGGTGTGTAAGGGAAACCTTGTAAAAGAGGAGTGTAAAGGTTATCTCCTAAACCTATGAAAAGAAGAAGGTGTAAAAGGGTAGTTGATCTTCGCCCGATTGAAAGAAGATCGTTAATGGATGCCGGTGGCCTCGACAAAAGAGGAATCGGTGGAGTGAATATAGGTTACGACGACTAAACCACTATAAAACGATTTGCATTTCTGTTTTGCTATTTATCTTCCTTGCAAATTGTCTTACTTACTTTACTTTCTCATTACACTCATGTTTTTATCATACGAAGTTTAATATCTTTCCGAAATTAGTTTTTTATCTTATGAAGGATTTTAAAACTCATGTTTTTATCCACTGCACTAATTCACCCCCCCTCTTAGTGCCGACTCGTTTTTAACAGTTAGTATCAGAGCCACGTCTTTTCTCATTTGATTTAACACTCAAGAGAAATGACTCTTTTCGACTTTCAAGAGGATTACTCTCTCATTCGTCCTCCCATATTCAATGGGACGGACTACACATATTAGAAAACTCGAATGACAGTTTTCTTACTTTTCTTGGATTTAAATTTATGGAATGCTATTGAAACTGGATTTCAAAAGTCTTCTCTTCTAATGAACGATTGGAATGAGTTGGAGAAGAAGACTTTTTCTTTAAATGCTAGAGCTATGGATGCTCTATTTTGCGCCTTAGACAAAAATAAATTCAATCGGGTTTCACTTGAAGAACTTATCGGGTCCTTGATGACCTATGAAATAACTCATGATGCACTTGACGAACATGAGAACTACCTTCTAAAGAACAGGAAGGATTTGACACTTAGAACAAATGATGATGACTTTGAACTCTTATCATTAAAGCTTAAGAAATTCTTAAAACAAAAATTTAAAAATAAAAATAAACTTAAAAAGAAAAAGTTACCAAAAAGGAAGAAAATACTCAAAGTGGCTTGGGATGGATCAAGTTCATCCGAAGATGAAGAAAAAACAATAAAGGCAAGGGGGCAAACTATGCCTTAACGACTTTCGACGATGAGGTAACTAAAATCCCCTTAATTTATTTTGAAATTATATGATACTTTTCATAAGTTATTTTTAATTCAATTATATATAATTTTATCTTAAAAATTATATATTTAATGATATAATGAAAATATTAAAAAATAGGGATCATGCTAGTAATTTTAAAAATGATAATGATAATTGCATGTTTTATGATAAAAGAATAAAATATTAGATTTAAATCTAATGATTAATCCTATGTATGATTTTAAGAAGAAATAGTGTGTATCTAAATTGATGATTTTCGATTTTGATTGAAAATGCTTTATGAAATCATGTTTGATGATATCATGCTTAATAAGTTTATATTTTGAAATTATGCATGATGATTTTTATGATTCATGGCTTATTATTCTTTATCGTAATGTAAGTTGCTTTTTCAGTTTTAAACAAAATGGATGGTTTTTATATGAAATACTTACATATTTATATGAAATCAATCACATAAAATGAAATATATAATAAGAAAAATATATTATCTTTGGAATTAAAATGATAAATCAAATCTCTTGTTTAAAAAAGCCTTATATTTAATGTGTTATATTTTGATCATGATGATTTTGATGATAAGATTTGTTTTTCGATTTTAAACATTGATGCATATTTTTGTTTGGCATAAATGAAAAAGGTATGCTTCTATTAAATAAATTACATGAATTGAAACAATTAAAAAGAGGAAAGCATTTTTCTTGAAAATCCCTTTTTCTTTATCTTATTACTGAGAGATTGATAAAGTTGTTTATGTCATTTTGAATCTCTTCAAAGTAATTTTAATGATTTGATGATTTGAATTTGAATTTGAATGATTGTTCGAGATTTATAACTTGATATTTTTTATGTATGAATCAAGATATTATATCATTTGATCTCCTATGTTTCGTTTTGCCATTTATAAAAAGAGGAGATTTGTTGAAATAAATCGTGTCTTGTGGCATTCATGATTTGATATTAATATCTTTCATGTCATGATTTTCATATGACACCTTTGTATTTTTGTGATGACTTGAATATTTATACTATTATGTGTTTTCTTTCTTCTTTCTTATTTACAATGACAAAAGTGGGAAAGAAAATAGCTAGCATCTCAAGAGAACTAATTTTGCTAGATAAACTTAGACATGTTAGAGCTCTCAAATGCATAAATTCTTCTTATACATTTTTCGGATCATGATCTTGATTTCTCTAATTTTAGACTCGATCTTTCATTTTTGATGATTGAAATAATGATTGGAATATTGATGTAATTATGAATGATGATATGGTATTATGCATACAATGCTTCAACTTATGATAATGATGCATACAATGATGAAATATTCATGATGAAAAATTGTTTTGACATTCGTGACTTGATTTTTCATCTTTGTTATTTATCCTTGTCATGATTTAAAGATTGTAATAAAAGAAAATGTATTATACTATTGTATTATTATTCCCCTCTTTTTGCCAATGACAAAGGGGGAGAAAGAATTACTAGCGTGCACATCACGAAAAGAGGCAAAAATAGTCTATCTTGCATATCTCAAAAGATGTAAAATTTTTCTAACTTTCAAATATGTAAAATTGGTTAGATGCACTTCTTCTTTTTGTTGATGACAAAGGAGGAGAAGTTATATTGATGATCATGCATGAAATGATGTATTGGATATTTTGATTATGCATGATTTTATGATATATGCAATGATGTGATAAATTGGTTATTTCAATACTCATGTTGCATGCAATGTTGAAATACTATGATTTCAAAGTTACTAGAATATGACATATTGATAGGGGGCGTTTGTTTAAACTTCATCATCAATTGGTTGTCATCATCAAAAAGGGAAAGATTGTTGAATCTCAGATTTTGATGATAAAACCAATTGATATTAATTATCTAATGTGTGTTTGAGTAACGCAGGACTAGCTTCGATCAGAAGAGGTAAATCAATTTAAGCATGAGGAATCATACATTGGGCCAGAGCAAACATGTCAGAAGATTAGACGTCGAGTTGGAGGATCGGTTGACGTGTCAGCAGAAGACTTCGGTCTGTGAATTCGGGCATCGAGCTACAAAAATCAGACATGCGCCAAGGAGATCAAATGTTGTGAGAAGACAACATACTGATTGGGCAATATGCCAAAGGAAAGGACGAAGCGCCGAAGGATCGGACGAAGCGCCGAAAGAACCAATGACATGCCAGACAACAAAGGATTCACTTGTAATTAATTATGTCTAGATCAAGTTAGTTTAGAGTCTAATTGAGTCAGTTTAGAATGTAATTAGACTAATTCAATTAGGGGCCAACTAGGCCCAAGTTTGGGCTGTGTTGGGCCAAGTGGATGCCCAAACAATGACCCAACAGGTGGAACCATCTTGGCATAGTCTTCGAGATTGTGTTAGAAAGTGGTACCACCTAGACACATTCTCCCAGGTGGTAGTACCATCAGACTGGGCGGTGGTACCACCTAGTGTAGGTGGTGGTACCGCCCGTACCCCAAAATCTCGAGGATTTGAATTTTGGCTCCATGTTTTGAAGTTATTTGAGGTCTATAAATACTCTGACTATTTCTGCATGGAGCAATAAGAAAATCGAGCAAAACTCTGTGATGCTAAAATTGTAAACCCTTTTAGAAAGTTGAGTTCTCTCCTCCTAAAACTTAGAGAGAGTCCTAAGAGAGATGTGTAAGGGAAACCTTGTAAAAGAGGGGTGTAAAGATTCTCCTAAACTTGTGAAAAGGAGAAGGTGTAAAAGGGTAGTTGATCTTCGTCCGATTGAAAGAAGATCATTAGTGGATGCCGGTGGCCTCGATGGAAGAGGAATCGGTGGAGTGGATGTAGGTCACGATGATCGAACCACTA
Source organism: Musa acuminata AAA Group (assembly GCF_036884655.1). Taxonomy (NCBI): domain Eukaryota; kingdom Viridiplantae; phylum Streptophyta; class Magnoliopsida; order Zingiberales; family Musaceae; genus Musa; species Musa acuminata. The sequence continues at coordinate 15,470,567 of NC_088336.1, read as the reverse complement.
TAAAACGGTTTGTATTTATGTTTTGCTGTTTATCTTCCTTGTAAACTTCCTTACTTGTTTTTCCTTCTCATTACACTCTTACAAATGCTTTGAAGTTTAATATCTTTTCGAAATCAGTTTTTATCGTACAAAGGATTTTAAAACTCACGTTTTTATCCACTGCACTAATTCACCCCCTCTCTTAGTGCCAACTCGTTCCTAACATGCAGATAATCCTCTATCAACACTCAATTACCCTTGTAAGAATAGTTATCACTCCCAATGACCAGCTCTGCTAGATCTGGAACTTTCATACCTATAAACCTAATATCAAAGAATTGAGTACTCATACAAAACATTCTAGATGTCTCAAGTCTAAGGACCAGATACACAACTAAGATGACGGAAATATTGTTTGATAATGAGGTATCATTAATCATCCAATATTCTATGAACAGATTAATAAGTGAACTCATTCTCCAATGAGCACCTGCATTGTATCCCTAATGTCTCCACATGAGCGGCTATGAGACCAACTACCTCTATCATATAAATGAGCATACAATACACAAGTCTACCCGATTATCTTAATGTCCTTCTCGAGTAACATATAATCGGGATTATTTAGAATTTATATTTAAATATAAATCAGTCTCATTATCGTGATCTTATTACGATCTGATTCCCATTACATAGATCCATGGAAATCACAATATATATAACAAGCAACATAAAGTGAAAAAATACCAATAAATATTAATAAGCAAAGAGAGTGCGTAGTGTATCACATGTGTCATCACTCATGTGATTGGCTTGCAAGACACCTATGATTGGCAATCTCTCACTTGACTGGCAAACCCTTGTGATGCTCAAAAACAATATGAGACAACGATTTTATCAGTGGATCTACGATGTTATCTTCGGACATAACTCTTTCCACTACTACATCTCCATGGGCCACGATATCTCTAATAAGGTGAAATCTTCTCAGAATATACTTAGATTTCTGATGAGATCTGAGTTCCTTTGCATAAGCAATCGCCCCGTTGTTGTCACAATATAAGGGAATCGACTCCTCACTACCTAGTATGACTTCTAGATCTGTGATAAACTTTTTCATCAAAAATCCCTCTTTTATTGTTTATGTCGTAGTAATATACTCCACCTCTATAGTCGAGTTGGCAATAGTATCTTATTTGAAACTTTTCCAATATACTATTCATCCATTTAGGGTAAACAGATACCCTAGATTAGACTTGCTATCATTGACATCGAATTGGAAACTCGAGTCTGTATAGCCCTCAACCTTGAGGCTACCTCCTCCATTTACTAGTAAAAGATTCTTAGTCATCCTTAAGTAATTAATGATATACTTTACTGCCTTCCAGTATTTTAAACCTAGATCGGCTTGATATTTACTTGTAATACTTAGAGAGCATGCGCTATGTCAGGCCTAATATATAGCATAATATACATGATAAATCTTATCACTGAGACATAGGGCATTGTATCCATGTCTGCCCTTTCTTTAGGAGTCTTTAGGGACATACTCTTATAAAGTGATATTCTATGTCTCATTGGTATGAGACATCTCTTGGAATTTTCCATGTCAAACATTTTGACAATGGAATATATGTACTTGAACTAGGATAAGCTAAGCATCATCTTGGATCTGTCTCTATAGATCCGAACCCCCAAGATATAGGATGCTTCCTCTAAGTCCTTTATAGAGAAGTGTCTAGGTAGCCAAGCCTTTACTATGAAGAGCATTCCTATATCATTCCCAATGATTAGGATGTCATTTACATATAGCACCAATAAGGTGATAGCGCTCCCACTTACCTTCCTATACACGCAAGGCTCATCTTTATTTTTAAAGAAGTTATAAGATCTGATCGCTTCATCAAATCTTATGTTCTAACTTCTGGAAGCTTGATTTAGTCTATAAATAGACTTAAGTAACTTGCATACCTTATTTAGATTTTCTTTGGACACAAATCCCTTAGGCTATATCATATATACCTCCTTCTCGATGTTGCAATTGAGGAGCGCGATTTTCACGTCCATCTGCTAGATCTCATAATAATAGTGTGATGTAATAGCTAATAGAATTCATATGGATTTTAGCATAGCTACGAGTTAGAAGGTTTCGTCATTATCATCACCTTGCCTTTGATGATACTTCTTAGTCATTAGCCTTGCTTTATAGGTTTCTACATTTCCATATACTCTGATCTTCTTTTTGAAGATCCACTTGTGACCAATGGGCATGATACCCTTAGATACATCAATTAGGTTCCAAAACTTGTTAGAGTACCTATAATCAATCTTAGAATTCATGGCTTCTTGTCACTTCTCAAAGTTTATACTCATTGTAATCAAATCAAATAGTTAAGTTATGAATTAATTTTTTTTCCTTACTTGCCATTGTAATTTAGGAAATCTTAATCTATTTCCTTGTTTGGTATTATAAATTAGGAAATAACTATTAAGCATTCCAAATAGAGCGATATCATATTTGTTAGTATATTAAATAAATATAAAAATTAAAATAAATTTTCTTTAATGGAGGCTCACCTCCTCCTATTTAAGGGGAGGGATTTCTCTCATTCGTTCCTCACTTAGCAGAGCCCAACAGTGGGAGGAACAATGCATTACACCCTTCAAACGAGAGATAGGTTTCCCTACCTTTCTTGAAAAAAAGTTTTAGTTTTTATTTTGATTTTTAAATATTAAAAGTTTTATAGTTTAAAAATCTTTATTAATTTTTTAAATTTAAAAATTTTAATTATTATATTAAAATATATCAGTTAAAGTTTTTATAATGTTCTTTGACCCTTACTTAAGATTTTTATTTTTAGATTTAAACATGTTAAAAATTTACATGTTTTATGTATTAAATATATGATATTTCCTAGCATTACAGTTTATCTTTAATCTTATATGTATTAAAATTTTTGTTAGATTAAAATATGTTATCTAAAATTTTTAATATCCTTTGATCTGAAATTTAAAATATGCTATTCTGAATGATTTAAAATTTATTTGGCTAGAATATATTGAAATTATATATGTATTGAAAGTATGATTTCTATTTGAATTTAGAAGGTTATTTCCTTGTATTAAAGCTTATCTCTAAATCTATCTTTTAATGTGTTATTATGTTTTATTTATATAATTATTAATGAATTTATGTTGTGGTATGAAATTAGATATGAATTGGATTGAAATTGCTCACAAGTCAGGCCTAACCTATAAGTTAGGCCATAGCCCACTGGCCAGGCCTAACATGTAGGTCAAGCCCAACCTATGGGTCAAGTACTAGCCCGTAGGCTAACCCAACCCAACCATCATGGGTGATCACATGCAACACATATGACCAGTCCATAGGTCAGGGCTGAGCTAGCTTAGTGTGATACATGCCTAGTCATGTATAATGCACATGACCAGTATATGGGCTGGCCCAACCTAGCCCAATATTATTATTAGATTTGAGCTCAAATATTGATTGAACTAAACTATGCTTGATTAGTCTAGATCAGTTCAGGGTGATTCCGAATTGAGTGACTTATTCAATTTAGTTTAATCTAAATTGAACCTAATCTAATCCAAATTATACTAGTATGGGGTGGTTCCAGACCAGTTAAATGAGGATTAAAGATCGGTTCAGTTAGGTTCTAATAAATCGAGTTCAATTGAATCAATTGAACTAAGGTTCAAGTCAATTTAGAGCTAATTTATTTTATTTGATATTGATAATATTTGAAAGAGATATTTTAAATGTATTATTTCATCTCGATATAGATATGACTAGTGTGAAATTATGTTATTTCCCTGCCAAGAGCAGGTATGGCAATTCCCTTCGGGGATTAGTGGGTCGTTAGACGTGACGGTTGGACGGTTCCTCCGTCCGCTATTGGGAGGAATGTGTCCCTACTTTGGTGGGTGAGGGACACTACTCCATCCGCTGTTGGGAGTGCGATATGAGTTTGCCTCCATCCGCTGTTGGGAGAACACAAACTCATCCCATAGGATAAAGTCTCTAAATCCACTATTGGGGGAGTGTTCCTTTGGGTATTTGATATACGCCAATGGGATGATTGATTTTTTATCATGTATTCATTTTGAGTTGACTTTTGGGGTTCCTACTCTGTGTTGTTGAATTTTCTTTATTTTTGATTTTCAGAGCAACCTCCCTCTAGTACTAAATCGAATTCCAATGGAGAGCGGACCTTCCTCTAGAGCCACTTGGATGATTCTTGGAGTTAACATCACTATGTTTACTTTTCTACTTGTGATTTGATGAATAAATGAATTGTAATAAATATTTATAAATGATGAATAAAGTAATGTTTATGTACTTGGCTCTGAATGTGTGGAAATATATAATAAAAAAAATTCAGAATATGACACTCATAATAGCCTCCTCATAGGTCTGAGGATTAATATCTTCAACATCCTCTCTTTTGATATGTCCCACATATCTCTCAAGAGGATGGGGTATTCTACCAAACCTATGTAAAGTCGGAACTTGTGTGTTAGGTATATGAATAGACTCGGGCTACAAAGACTTTTTTATTCTCAGGGTGATAAAAATAATACCCATAAGTTTAGTTGGGGTATCCCATGAACTTGCACTATTCCATCCTAGATTCCAACTTGTCGAGGTTGTGTTTTCTAATGTAGGTAGGACAGCCCCAAATCTTAACAACCTTAAGATCAGACTTCTTATATTTTCATATCTCATATGGTATAGACACTACTAATTTAGTTGAAACTATGTTCAATAAGTAAGCTGTGGACTATAAGGCGTATCCCCAAAATGAGATGGATAGGTCGACGAAACTAATCATGGACCGCACCATGTCTAACAGCGTGTGATTCCTCCTTTTAGATACACCATTGAGCTGAGGTGTATAAGGAGGTATTCATTGAGATAAAATCTCACGGTTCTTGAGGAACTAGGTGAACTTTGTACTTAAATACTCACCTCCTTGATCTAATCAAAGAGTTTTAATACTCTTTCCAGTCTGGTTCTCTACATTTTTATACTCCCTAAATTTCTCGAAAGCTTTGGATTTATACTTCATCAAGTATATGTATACGTACCTAGAGAAATTGTTAGTGAAAGTAATGAAGTATGAGTAACCACTTATGACTTGAGTTGACATGAGATCACATACAACACTATGTATGAGTTCTAGTAACTGAGTAACTCTCTCTCTCTCATTTTACTAAATGAAGAGTTTGTCAGTTTTCCATGAAGGCAAAGCTCGCAAGTTGCATATAACTTCGCCTACAATGCCACAAGTATGCACTGTTCACCTCATCTCATTTTCTCTTAGACACACTTATATTCATGATATATGGAGCAATATCTAACATAAATAAACTATTATGCAATGATCCTCTAGATGATCTTATAATCCAATATTATTGAATAATTATTATTCTCAAAAACTAATTTATATCCACTAATTATCAAACATGAAATAAAAATAATATTTTTGATGATAAAAGGAACAAAGTAGCATACATCAAATGCAATAATAGCTCCATCAAGTAGATGTAGAGTGACTTTGCCAACGACCACTATAGCAACTTTTGTTTCATTACTTATCTTGAGGTTCATCTCACCTCTCGCCAATCTCCTAGGACTTGCTAGAACCTGCAACGAATTACAGATGTGATAAGCACTATCGGTATCCAATACACGCATTATCATAAGAGTCTAACAAATGAAGACTGATTATGAATGTACATGAAGCTTCTCTAAGCTTCTATTTTGCCTTCTCTACAAGATACTCTTTGTAGTTCTTCTTCCAATGCTCATCTTTGCTATAGTGGAAGCACTAACTTTTGTCTTTTGTTGGGTCCTTTTTAGCAAAGGTCATATGTATAATTTTAGTTTTCATTGCAAAGATAAAGATAATCATAATGACTTTCATTGCAAAGGTCATGTGAAAAACATCATAATTAAAATATCAAAAGAATCATTGCACACTTCATATGCATAGTTCCAAATCATCATAATATTTTCCGTCATCAAAGGTTACAATCGACTTTTCCTCCTTTGTCATCAACAAAAATGAGAAATGTATAAGTTTTTACTTCTCTTTGAAATTTGCAAGCTACTACTTCTCTCTCCCCCTCTCTCTTCCTTTATTATGATAAAAAAAGAAGAAATGTGTAAGTTTTTACTTCTTTTACTTCTCTTTTAAAAAAGAAGAGAAGAATATCATGGATTTATGGTGTTATTTCTCTTCATTTACATCAATGTGTTAATTGTAAAACTATTTTGATATCACATAAGGATATTAATTGTTAGGATCGAGTTGACACTGGGGGGTGTGTGTGTGTGAGAATTAGTGCAGCGGATAAAATTACATCGGTTCGAAAATCTTTCATTTGATTAAAACCGATTTCGGAAAGATTTTAACTTGAAACACATTCGTAAAAGTGTGCAGCTAAAGTAATGAAAAAGTATGGCAGTTTGCAATAAATGTAAATAGCAAAGCAGAAATGCAAACCAGATTTTATAGTGGTTTAGTCGTCGTAACCTACATCCACTCCCGATTCCTCTTCCGTCGAGGCCACCGGTATCTTCTAATGATCTTCCTTCAATAAGCGAAGACCAACCTCCTTCTTATAACTCTATTATCCTTTTGACAGGCTTAGGAGAGAACCTTTACACCCCCACTTACTCTTCTCTTAAACCACACTAACACTTAGAGTTTAAGAGGAGTTCACACAAGATTAAAATATTATTTTCTTCCTTTTTTGCTCTCAATTCTTGTCTGAGTTAACCAGAGATAAGAGGGGTATTTATAGGCCTCAAATGGATTTAAACTTGGAGCCTAAAAATGTCTCATCCCAGGTTTCCCTAGTTTTGGCGGTACCACTACCTGCAGCTCTAACACCGGGCGGTACCCTGCCATTAGGCAGTACCATCGCCCAATCTGGAGGTACCACCACTTAACAGTCTCTTGGAGACTATGTCGGAGAGGTACCATCGCCCAGACCGATGGTACCACCGCTTGACATAGTCTCGGAGACCGTGCCATGATGATTCCACCTATTGGGTCATAGTTTAAGCCTTTTCACTTAGCCCAACATAGCCCAAACTTGAGCCCAACTGGTCGCTAATTGAGTTGGCCCAATTCCAACCGAATTATGTGCTAACTACGAATTTTAAGGCATACATTAAGCAAATCGAGTCTGGTTAGTCTAAGTTTCTTCCGACGAGCTTTCGGCGATCTTCCAACGAACTTCGGACGATCTCTCGGCAATATTCCAGCAGGCTCCCGACAAGCTCCTAGACTTCACAACGATCTTCTTGGAGAGTTCTGACAAGCTTCTTTGGCAAGCTCTTAGACTTCTTGGTCAATTCCGGCAGAACTTTCGATAAACTCTCGAACTCCCAACGAAATCTCGTTTTTGACTCCGGGACTTCATTTTGCTTTATGCCTTGATTGCTATCATAGTTAATCCTGCACACTTAAAACCTATTTCGATCTAGACAAGTATTATAAAGCTAATCAAATGTTTGTTCATCGGTGCTTCATCCGAATCTTCGGCGTATCGTCCTCTCTTGCGGCCTATTGCCCAATCGGCTAGTTGACCTACGCAACTCCGATATCCTTTGTGCAATTTCCATTCTTTTTGGCCTGATGTCCGAACCCATGGCCCGAAGCCTTCTGCCGATACATCAACCGATCCTTCGGCTCGACGTCCAATATTCTAACATGTTCTACTCCTGCCCAACATAATTCTTCCTGCTTTAATTGTCTCTCCCTGATTGAAGCTTCTGCATCACTCAAAACGCAGATCAGATAAACACTATCAATTAGTTTCATCATTAAAATCCGAGATTTAACAATCTTCCCCCTTTTTATGATGAAAACCAATTGATGACGGAGTTAACCTTAACTCCCCCTATCAATATGTCATATTGATATAACCTTGAATTCAAGTCAAAGCAAATTTATTCATGAATATTTCATCATTGCATGCTTCATGAATATTGAAAGAACCAATCATAATATTGCATGCAACATAAAATCATGTGTAATTAAAATATTCAAGTACATCATCCCATGCATGATTGTCATCATGACTTCTCCCCCTTTGTCATAAAAAAAAGGAGAAGTGCAACTATCAAGCTTTAGATATGTGAAAGCTTAGCAATTTAGCACTTTAGAACATGTAAACTAGTGAGTTCTTTCTTCTCTTTTGAGAAGTGTAAGCTAGCAATTTTTTGCTTCCTTTGCAATGTTCGAGCTAGCAATTTTTGCTTCCTTTGCAAAACGCAAGCTAGCAAAATTTTATATTATTTTATAACTTGCAAGCTAGCAACGATTTTGAGTTTTACAATTTTGTAAATTTTGCTCGACATGCAAGTTAGCATATTTTCTTTTCTTTATAATGTTCAAATTAGCAAGTTTTTGAATGAGAATGCGAGATAGTAAATAACAAGTTTAGAACATGCAAGCTAGCAAATTTTACATATATGAAAATTAACAAAATTTTACATCTTTTGAGATGTGTAAGATGGCATATTTTTGCATCTTCTTGAAATGTGTAACTTAGTAAACATTGCTTCTCTTGAGATTTGCAAGATAGCACTTTTAGCTTCTCTTTTGAGATGGCAAACTAGTAAGTTTTGCTCTTTTTACGATGTGCAAGCTAACAATTTTTAGCTTCTTCTTGTATAAATCATCATGCAAGCTAGCAAATTTTATCTCCCCCTTTGTCATAGTCAAAAAGAAGGGAAGAATACTATTTTGTAATTATTTTCCCTTTACATCAATTTTCAAATCATGACAAAGATAAAGTATCATTCTTAATTCAATATGTTTGTGCATCATTACAGTTTCAAATTAAAATATGCATAATTTCAAAACCTTATTTTTCATCTTTACTTTATGCATGATACCAAAAATCAATCATCACTATGGGCATATCATACATGATACTCAAGAATTCATGATATATCATTTTGGGCAAAACATTCATTAAGCTAGGACATTAAAATTTTTAAGCATTTATCACTTCATGCATTAAATCAACATTTTGATCATTATATCAAACATTCATCATTTATTTTGTCCCCCTTTGTCATAGGCAAAAAGGAGAATCATTCAACAATGCAAGTGTTCGAAAGCATGTTAAGTAAGTTTTACACCAATTTATCAAAGTTAGCAAAACTATCTCCCTTAATGTGCAAAAATTTTCCCATTACATTATTTAACAAATTATCACATGAAATATATCAAGAAAAATTAACTTGGTGATGAGATATACAATTCATGTAGACAAAGAATTAAAAAAAATCATATCATGAAAGATAAGATCATGTGAATACTAAAAGACATGATTCATTTTGATAAATATTTTCTTTAATAAAATGTAAGAAATCATTCGAGAATAAAATGTGAGGGGTCTTGATTTACATAAAGAAAATATCTAGTTTTGATTCTTAGAATTCAAGATCATGTTATAGATAAGACTCATTCAAATCACCAAAATCATTTTTAAGAGATTCATAAAAAATATAAATAGATTTATCGATCTCTTGAGATGCTAGCGATTTTCTTTCTCCCCTTTTTTTATTGTAAATAAGAAAGAAGAAGAGGAGAATTTTATAATGGTGTAATTCAATTTCTTCTTACATCAATGCTCTAAGCATCACATAAATACAAATGTAATCATAAGAAAATTATGACATGAAAGATGAAAGATCAAGAAAGATCAATTCATGAATGATTCATTTAGATAAATCTCAATAAGAAGGAATGATACAAGAACACATAAAAGATCTTGATTCATAAATAATTTCAAGTTATAAATCTCGAGAAGTTAAGATCATGATTTCAATAAAACCCATTAAATTCAAATCATCAAAATCACTTTCATGGTTCACAAGATTCATAACATAAATAAATTCATTACTTTCTTATTGAAAAATCGATAAAATAGAGAAAAAAATATATTTTCAAGAAAAAAATACTTTCTTCTCAGTAGTTGTTTCAATTCATGTGATTTATTTCATATAAGCATGTCTTTTTCATTTATGTCAAATAAAAACATGCTGATTTGTTTAAAAGCAAGGTCCATCATGACAAAAATTAATAATCCATACATCACAAATATCATCATACATAATTTTGAAATATAAACTCATTATTAAATCATCAAACATGATTTCATTAAACATAAAATATTTTCAATTAAAATCGAAAAACAATACAAAAATCATCAAGATACACATTATTTCTTCCTAAAAAAAATGTAGGATTAATCATTAGATTTAAATCTAACATTTTGTTCCTTTATCATAAAACATGTAATTTTCATGATCATTTTCAAAATTATTAGAAAAAGAAGCATGAATTTTTTTTTTATATTTTTATATTTTTTATTTTACTAAATAATTTAAAAATAACTCATGAAAAATAATCAAGAAATTTCAAAATAAAGTAAAGGAATGTTTGAGTTGTTTACCTCATTATCGAGAGTCATCAAAGCGAAGTTCGCCACTTCATCTTCATCGGTTTGCTCCTCGTCTTCAGATGCACTCGATTTGTTCGTAGTCATCTTGAGTGTCATTTTCTTCTTTTTAAGTTTATTTTTAATTTTTAATTATTATTTCATGAACTTTTTAAATTTTATAGTGAGAAGTTCAAAGTCATCATCACCACTTGAGCTTTCGCTCGCGTGGTCTTCTTAAGTTCTAAGTATCAAATCCTTCTTGTTCTTTGGAAGGTTGTTCTCTAGTTCGCCATGTGCCACATAAGTTATTTCATAGGTCATTAAAGACCTAATAAGTTCTTCAAGTGGTAAATGGTTCAAGTTCTTTGATTCTTGTATTGTCATGATTTTTGAATCCCAATTTTTAGAAAGTGATCGTAAAACTTTATTCACAAGTTCAAGATTCAAAAAACTTTTACCAAGAGCTTTAAAACTATTGATGACATCCGTAAAACGGGTGTACATTTCTCCAATAGTCTCGCTTGGTTCCATACGAAATAATTCAAAATCACACATTAAAATATTTAATTTAGAGTCTTTAACTCTACTAGTGCCTTCGTGTATGATTTCAAATGTGTGTCAAATGTCAAAAGTCATTTCGCAAGTAGAAACCCGATTGAATTTATTTTTGTCTAAGGCGTAAAATAGAGCATTCATAGCTCTAACATTTAAAAAAAAAGTTTCTTCTCCAAATCATTCTATTCGTTCATTAGAGTAGAAGGCTTTTAACAACCACTTTCGATAATATTTCATAAATTTAAATAAGCAAGAAAACTCTCATTCGAGTTTTCCAATAAGTGTAGTCCGTCCCATTGAACATAGGAGGATGAACGATAGAAAAACTCTATTGAAAGCCAAAAAGAGCTATTTCTCTTTGGTGTTAAACTAAACGAGAAAAATGTGTCTTTGATACCAAATATTAGGATCGAGTTGGTACTAAGAGGGGGGGGGGTGAATTAGTGCAATGGATAAAATTACATCAGTTCGAAAATCTTTCGTTCGATTAAAATCGATTTTGAAAAGATGTTAACTTAAAACTGTTGAATCTCGTATTTTGATGATGAAACTACTTGATATATGTTTATTATTTAATCTGCGTTTTGAGTGACGCAGGATGCTTTGATCAGGATGAGACAATTAAAGCAGGAAAATCATGTTGTGCCAGAGGAACATGTCAGAAGATTGGACGTCGGGCCGGTAGATCGGTCGACGTATCGACAGAAGGCTTCGGGCAGTGGACTCGGGCATCGGGCCAAGAAGAGCGGTTACTGTGCCAAGGATATCGGAGTTGCGGAGTCAACCGGCCGATTGGGCAATAGGCCGCAGGAGAGGACGATGCGCCGAAGAATCAGACGAAGCGTCGAGGGACCAATGACATGCCGGACAACTTGGTTAATTGCTTAGGATTAATTGTCTCGATCGAAGTTTTGTTTTAATTGTGCAGGATTAACTATGATAACGATGAAGACATAAAGCGAAACAAAGTGTCAGAGTCAAGCGCGAAGGATTTGTTGCGAGTTCGAGAGTTCGACGGAAGTCCGAAGGTTCGTCGGGAATGCTACCGGAACTAGTCGAGAATGAGTTGGGAGCTTGCCGAAGGGTTTTTCGGAAGCTCGCCGGAAGGTTCGTTGGGAGCTCGCCGAGAAAGATCGGAGCTTGCCGAAGAAGCTCGTTGGAACTCGCTAAGAACAAATCGTGAAGTCTAGGAGCTTGCCGGGAGTCCGCAGAATGGTTTCCGAGAGTTCATCGGAAGACCGCCGGAAGTTTGCCGGAAGCTCGCCAGAAGAAGTCTTGACTTGCGGACTTTGTAATAGCTTAGAAAATGTCTTTAAAATCATAGTTAGCACATTAATTAGGGTTAGGATTAGGTGTTAATCCTATAACCCAAGTAGGGGCCAATTAGGCCCAAGTTCGGACTGGTTTGGGCCAAGTTTGGAGCCAAACCAAGTGAGCTGAAATAGTGAAAGAGGTGGCACCGCCCCAGCCAGGAGGTAGCACCGCCCAGGCTATGTCTCCCAGCGAGACTGGGAGGTGCAACCGCCCCAGCCAGGAGGTGGCACCGCCTGGGGCTCAGTCTTCGAGCAAGACTGGGCGGTGCAACCTCCCTGACAGAGAGGTGGCACCGCCTGAGCTCGGTCTTCGAGCTCTGCCAGGCGGTGCAACCTCTCCAGTCAAGAGGTGCAACCGCCTGATCCCGGAATTCCGGGATTTGATCGTTTTGAGCTCCAAATTTGAACTGGGTTGGGGCCTATAAATACCCCACCCATTCAGCACTGAGACAGCAAGAACTTACCCGAAATCTTGATCTTTTCAGTGGTTCTTAGAGCTCAAAACTGCTAGTTTTCCTCCTCCTTCTGTTCTTCAAGTTTGAGTTGTAAAGAGAGGAGAGAAAACATCTGTAAGGGTTGTCTCCTAAGCCCGTCAAAAGGAGTGAATCTGTAAGAGGGTAGTTGGCCTTCGCCCATTGAAGGAAGGCCTCTAGTTGACGTCGGTAACCTCATCGGTGGAGGAAGCCAAAAGTGGAGTAGGTCAAGACTGACCGAACCACTCTAAATCTCTGGTTTGCGTTTATTTTGAGCACTTTATCATTAATGCAAACCTCCTACATAGCTACTGCTCTCTGCGCTTTTACGAACGAGTTCTGTGCAGTTTACGTTCACGTCTTAATTCCATTTACAAACTGCAAACTGCTCTCTGTGCTTTTACGAATGAATTCTGTGCAGTTTACGTTTACGTCTTGATTCATCTACAAACTGCAAACTGTCTCTCTGCGCTTTTACGAATGAGTTCTATGCAGTTTACGTTTACGTCTTGATTTCATTTACAACTGCAAACTGTCTTCTGCGCTTTTACGAACAAGGTTCTATGTAGTTTACGTTTACGTCTTGATTTCATTTAGAACTGCAAACTGTCATTTGCGTTTAGACGCAAACTGCATTTACACGCAAACTGCGTTTAGACGTAAACTACGCTTAGACGCAAACTGCGTTTAGACGCAAACTGCGTTTAGACGTAAACTGCGTTTAGACGTAAACTGCGGTTAGACACAAACTGTGTTTAGACGCAAACTGCGCTTAGATGCAAACTGTGTTTAGACGCAAACTGTGTTTAGACGCAAACTGCGCTTAGACGCAATATGCACTTAGACGCAAACTGCACTTAGATACAAACTGAGAATTAGCTTTTGCATCATAATAGTTTTTATTGAACGAACGCAGCTTTTGGTTTTAATCGTTGTAAGATTTTTGTTGCACTAATTCACCCCCCCCTCTTAGTGCTCTCGATCCTAACAATTGGTATCAGAGCGGGGTATTTCTTATTTCGGATTTACACCCGAGAGAAATGGCTCTTCAAGAGGGCTTTTCGATCTTTCGTCCACCGTTCTTTAACGGATTGGACTATACTTATTGGAAAACTCGAATGAGAGTTTTCTTGATTTCTCTAAATCTGGATTTATGGAATATTGTTGAAAACGGTTTTCAACTTCCCTCCAAACCGATGAACGAATGGTCGGATTTGGAGAAGAAGTATTTTTCTTTAAACGCAAAGGCTATGAATGCCTTATTTTGCGCTTTGGACAAAAATGAATTCAATCGGGTTTCTTTGTGCGAAACGGCTTTCGATATTTGGCGCACTCTTGAAATCACGCACGAGGGAACTAGTAGAGTCAAAGACTCGAAAGTTAATATTTTACTGCATGATTTCGAGCTTTTTCATATGAAACCAAGCGAAACCGTTGTTGACATGTACACCCGTTTTACGGATGTCGTCAATGGTTTAAAATCACTTGGTAAAAGCTTTTCGGATTTTGAACTCGTTAACAAAGTTTTGCGCTCACTTTCTAAAACTTGGGATTCAAAAGTAACTGCTATTCAAGAATCGAAAAACTTGAACCAATTTCCACTTGAAGAACTAATTGGTTCATTGATCACATATGAAATGACGTGCAATGCACGTGAAGAACTTGAGAACCACCTTCCAAAGAACAGGAAGGATTTGGGACATAGAACATTTGAAGACCACTCGAGCATAAGCTCAAGTGATGGTGAACTTAAACTACAAATGAAACAAAAATTAAAGAGTAAAAAGAACGAAACTACTTGCTTTGAACGCAAGAAGAAGAACAAAAATTGGGATGAATCGAGCTCCTCTGAAGACGAGGAGAAAATCAACAAAGGCGAGGTGGCAAACTACGCCTTTACGCCTTTCGACGCTAAGGTAATCAAAATGCCTTTAATTTACTTCGAAATTACATGATGTTCTTCATGATGCATTTTTCTTTTTCTTTAAATTTTCTTGAAAATTATATTTTTAATAATTTAATAATGTAAATGCAAAAATATGAAATGATATGGTTGCTATTACTGATAATGATATGGTTGCTATTACTGATAATGATATGGTTGCTATTACTGATGTTGATATGGTTGCTATCACTGATGATATGATTAGGCCGTACTTGCATCACCAAGAAATATATGATTGCTATCATTGCTATATGCCCTGTATCAAGATATCAAACAAAATCTTGCTTCACACTTTTACGCATTGATATCTTACCATATGATGAAATGCTACAATTGATGAACACTTGAAATGTAATCCTCTATCTTATTGATCTTTCAATAAATCTATGCTTGTCATACATGAATTTATTGAATGTAATTTTGAGGATGATTTCAGATTTGTCAAATGCTTGATTCGTATTTACGACATAAGATACACTTTAAATATGAAACATGCTTCAATCATGTTAAATGCTTCAATCATTTTCTATCTCTAGAGCTCTCGATTTTGATGAAATACAAGTGATAAATTCATTTATGATATCTTGTAAATCACTTGAATTATGAATGAGTTTTTTATGATGTGTTAAAAGAATCACTTAAAAAGAAAATGCTTTTCCCATCTTATCGAGATTAATGATTTCATGATATTGTGTGAATCTCGAAATTGATTTTGATGAAATAGTAATAACGTTATTCATGTTATGAATCTCAAAAATGATAATATATTTCATGTGATAATATGAATACACGAAACACTTATGATATGATTTTTATACAATTTCGTGTATTCATAAAATATTTATCTCCTCATCCAATAACTTTTCTTGATATTCCTTATGAGATGAAATGAAATAATGCATGAAATACAAATGAGGAGTTATTGATCATGCATGGTAGGATATAATTTGACAAAATTGATACCATCATGATATGAAACATTTATGATTTGCAATTATGCATGCAATACTTGTGCTTTCTAATTATGATGTGATGTATTGCATATGATGTAAATCATGATGAGTGCTAAGTTACACATTTTGAGAAGAAATTGCTATATTGAAACATTAATGTAATTATGAATGATGATATGATATTATGCATGTAATACTTCAACTTATGATAATGCAATGATAAAATATTCATGATGAAAAATTGTCTTGACATTCATAACCTGATTATTCATCCTTTGTCATGATTTTGAAATCGTTGTAAAAGGAAAAAGAACTACAAAACTGTATTCTTCCTTTCTTTTTGACAATGACAAAGGGGAAGATAGCTAGCTTGCACAAGTCAAGAAGATGCAAAAACTTGATTGCTAGCTTGCCTATCTTAAGTAGCAAAGATTGCTAACTTGCTTATTTCAAGAAGCAAAAGTTGTCTTCTTGAACATCACCATCTTGAATATCTCAAGAAGCAAGACTTGCAACCTGCACATTACAATAGGAAGCAATAATCATGAGCCTACACAAGAAAGTTATCTTGCATTTGCTTTCGAAGTTTTTGCTAACTTGTCTATCGTAAAAAAAATTGCTAGCTTGTAGTCTAAAGAGAAGCGAAAAGTTGCTATCTCAAAAGAAGCAAATGTGCTATCTTGCCTATCTCAAGAGGCAAAAATGCTAACTTGCACATCTAGCAAAACTTGACAAATTTGCATATCTCAAGAAGCAAGAGTTGCTTTCTTGAACATCTCAAAATTACTAGCTTGCATGTTCTAAAAGTGCTATCTTGTATACTGTAGAACTTGCATATCTGAAACTTGATAGCCTGAATATTCTAAGCATGATGTAACATTTGCTAAATTTTCTGGCTTCAAAACTGCATGATGATAAAACTTGATAATATGTTTTTCATGCAATAAGTTAAACCAATATCACAAACACTTGATTGTGATACTTCTCCTTTTTGTTGATGACAAAGGGGGAGAAGTATGTTGATGAAAGTATGTTGATGACATGACATGTTATGCATAAGTTTATGCATATGTTCATGTTGACGTGTTGCAAGTATTCATGATGAATATTGCAATGACTTGAATTCAGTTTGAATTCAAGGTTCTATCAATATGGCATATTGATAGGGGGAGTTTGTTTAAACTCCGGGAGTTAAGTTTAACTCCGTCATCAAGTGGTTGTCATCATCAAAAAGGGGGAGATTGTTGAATCTCGTATTTTGATGATGAAACTACTTGATATATGTTTATTATTTAATCTGCGTTTTGAGTGACGCAGGATGCTTTGATCAGGATGAGACAATTAAAGCAGGAAAATCATGTTGTGCCGGAGGAACATGTCAGAAGATTGGACGTCGGGCCGGTAGATCGGTCGACGTATCGACAGAATTCTGTGCAGTTTACGTTTACGTCTTGATTCCATCTACAAACTGCAAACTGTCTCTCTGCGCTTTTACGAATGAGTTCTGTGCAGTTTACGTTTACGTCTTGATTTCATTTACAACTGCAAACTGTCTTCTGCGCTTTTACGAACAAGGTTCTGTGTAGTTTATGTTTACGTCTTGATTTCATTTAGAACTGCAAACTGTCATTTGCGTTTAGACGCAAACTGCGTTTAGACGCAAACTGCGTTTAGACGTAAACTACGCTTAGACGCAAACTGCGTTTAGACGCAAACTGCGTTTAGACGTAAACTGCGTTTAGACGTAAACTGCGATTAGACGCAAACTGCGCTTAGACGCAAACTGTGTTTAGACGCAAACTGTGTTTAGACGCAAACTGCGCTTAGACGCAATCTGCGCTTAGACGCAAACTGCACTTAGATACAAACTGAGAATTAGCTTTTGCATCATAATAGTTTTTATTGAACGAACGCAGCTTTTGGTTTTAATCGCTGTAAGATTTCCGCTGCACTAATTCACCCCCCCCCCCCCCCCTCTTAGTGCTCTCGATCCTAACAAAAACATGTTCGTAAGAGTGTGCAGCTAATGTAATGAGGAAGTATGACAGTTTGCAATAAATGTAAATAGCAAAGTAGAAATGCAAACCAGATTTTATAGTGGTTCGGTCATCGTGACCTACATCTACTCCCGATTCCTCTTCCATCGAGGCCACTGGTATCCACTAACGATCTTCCTTCTATAGGCGAAGACCAAACTCCTTCTTACAACTCTATTATCCTTTTGACAGGCTCAGAAGAGAACTTTTACACCCTCATTTACTCCTCTCTTAAACCACACTAACACTTAGAGTTTGAGAGGAGTTCACACAAGATTACAATAGCGTTTTCTTCATTTTTTGCTCTTAATTCTTATCTGAGTTAACCAAGGATGAGAGGGGTATTTATAGGTCTCAAGTGGATTCAAACTTGGAGCCTAAAAGTGTCTCATCCCGGGTTTTTCGGGTCCTGGCAGTACCACCAGCTGTGTTGGGCGGTACCACTGCTCAATTTAGCGGTACCACCGCCTGGTACCCTACCACTGGGTGGTACCACTGCCTAACAATCTCTCGGAGATTATGTTTGGGCGGTACCATCGCCTAACATAGCCTCGGAGATTGTGCCACGATAATTGCACCTGTTGGGTCATTATTTGAGCCTTTTTCACTTAGCCTAACACAGCCCAAACTTGAGCCCAACTGGCCCATAATTGAGTTGGCCCAATTCCAACCCAATTATGTGCTAACTATGAATTTTAAGGCATACACTAAGCAAATCGAGTCTGGTTAGTCTAAGTTTCTTTCGACGAGCTTTCGGCGATCTTCCGACGAACTCTCGGTAATGTTCCAGCAGACTCCCGGCAAGCTTCTAGACTTCACGACGATCTTCTTGGTGCTTTTCGACGAGTTTCTTTGGCAAGCTCTTGGACTTCTCGGTCAATTTCGACAAAACTTCCAAAGAACGTCCGGACTTCCGATGAACTCTTAAACTCCCAACGAAATCTCGTTTTTGACTATGGGACTTCATTTTACTTTATGCCTTGATTGCTATCATAGTTAATCCTACACACTTAAAACCTACTTCGATATAGACAATTATTATAAAACTAATCAAATGTTGTCCGGCATGTCATTGGTTCATCGGCGCTTTGTCCGAATCTTCGATGCATCGTCCTCTCTTGCAGCCTATTGCTCAATCGGCTATTTGACCTCCACAACTCCGATATCCTTGGTGTAATTTCCATTCTTCTTGGCCTAATAACCGAACCATGGCCCAAAGTTTTCTACCGATACATCGACCGATCCTCCGGTTCGACGCCTAATCTTCTTACATGTTCCACTCCAACTCAACATGAATTTTCCTACTTTAATTGTCTCTCCATGATCGAAGCTTCCTATGTCACTCAAAATGAAGATAAGATAAACACTATCAATTGGTTTCAACATCAAAATTCGAGATTCAACATTAATATCAAAAATAAGTTCAAGTCATGAGAGATCTATTTGATTAAGGGGTATTACAAGCCATGAATACCAAAAAAATCATATGAAATAAATAACTCTCAAGTCATGAATAACAAAGGATCATGATTCATTTTAATAAATCTCTTCTTTAGTAAATAGCAAAAAGAAAGAATCATAAGAGATCAAATAGTAAAAGATCTTAATTCATACAAAAGAAATCTCAAGTCATAAATATCAAGAAATCAAAAGAAAGATTATGATTCATTTGGATAAATCTCCTCTTTGGTAAATAGTAAAAAAGAAAGAATAATATAAGATCACAAAGTAAAAGTTTTTTAAAAGTTTTTTAAGAATAATATAAAATCTCAAGTTTTTTTAACGAAGAATAAGTTTGAATGTCTTTTAATGTATCTCTAATAATAAGCTTCTTAAGAATCTATATACTTCTATTCCTTAGGGAAGATTTCTTTGGAATAGATGTATCTAAGTTGCTTTGGAGAGGAGAATTATCATTTAAATTTAATTTATCAAATCCAAAATCATTTTCAAAATTATTTTTATAGTTCAAAATATTCATAAAAAATAATATAAATAGATATATCAATGACTAAGGATCTCTTATTGAAAACTCGATAAGCTTTAGAGATAGAAAAATTTTCAAGAAAAATGCATTCCTCTTATAAGTTCTTTATTTTCAATTTATGCGATTGATTTCATGCTAGCATGTCCTAGTCTTTTATGCTAAAGCCATTTATCATCATTTAAAACTGAAAAATGAGTTTCGTCATGACAATCATCAAGATCATAACCATTATCGCTTCTTAAAACAATCATAGAT
Source organism: Musa acuminata AAA Group (assembly GCF_036884655.1). Taxonomy (NCBI): domain Eukaryota; kingdom Viridiplantae; phylum Streptophyta; class Magnoliopsida; order Zingiberales; family Musaceae; genus Musa; species Musa acuminata. Next base: position 15,450,580 of record NC_088336.1, on the reverse strand, counting down.
TTATTTTTATGTGGTATCTCTATGATGCAAGTATTAGATTCAAATTTAATTTTATATCACTTATCACACAATTGACTAATACTTATTAAGTTATATTTTAAACCATCTACTAACAAAACATCTTCAATCAAAAGATTTGATTTGTTACCAATAATTTCAATACCAATGATTTTTTCTTTATTTATTATTATTTCAACTAGTGAGTTTGGAGAAGTTTGTTGGATCTCTGGTCATATGCCTTGAACATCAACTATCAAGATATTATCTTTTGCTCCTAGCTCTTATTTGGAGACATACCTACAAAATGGATAGATTTGTATAATATACATATTTAACTTTGGGTCCTTCATGGTTAGATATACTTTTCTTGACTTTTGGCATCAAATCATTTATGGTTCCTTTAGGAACCCAAACTAATTTATGAGAGTTATATTTTTTAAATGAATATGTATAAGCATAATGACTACATCATCTACAAAAATACAGTTAACTTTAGGGGAAACATGTAATGTAGATCCTTTTACGAATATAGTTGGCTTTTGTTGAGTATTACTATTCATAAAGCGATTCCTTCCTTTCTATGTACATAAAACCTTTGTTAGCAAAAATCATGTTTAATGATATATTTTTAATTTTAATTTTTTTAATGTTTGTTGTAATAATATATTTTTCTTTTTAAATAAGTCTAACTCTTCATGTTTAGTACAAGATGTTAATAAGCAATTGTTATACTCATTTTTCAAATTATCAAATTTATTAGAAAGAGATACATGATCCTTTTTTAGCAATTTATATTTTTTATTGATTGTTGTGAGTTCATCATATAAGTCATGAAATGCATCAAGTAATTCATTATAAAGTAAAGAAGTTTCAGTTGAGTCACATACCTCATCGCTTGAAAACCATCAATGCATAGTTTGCTACCTCGTCTTCATCAGTTTGCTCTTCGTTTTCTGAAGCAATTGATTCATCCAAAGTTGTCTTGAATGCTTTCTTCTTTTTTTATACTAGCACCTTCTTTTTCAATTGTGGACTTTCATTTTTAAAGTGTCCTGACCTTTTGCATTTATAACAAATAATTGTATCATTTTTAAGTTCATTTTTATTCTTGGATTCTTGTCTTATAGAATTTGTTTTGTTCCTTTTCATGAATTTTTAAAATTTTCTTGTGAGAAGTGCTAAGTCATCATCATCACTTGAGCTTTTGCTTGAGTGAACTTCTTTGGTTCTAAATGCAATATCCTTCCTGTTCTTTGAAAGATATTTCTCATATTTATCATGTGTCTTGCAAGTCATTTCATAGGTCGTTAATAATCCTATGAGTTCTTCAAGAGAAAAATTGTTCGAGTCCTTTGCTTCTTGAATTATAGTTACATTTGGATCCTAATTTTTTAGAAGAGATCTTAAAATTTTATTAATCAGTTCAAGATTAATATAACATTTATCAAGAGCTTTCAAACTATTGATAATATCCATAAAATGAGTGTATATATCGCCAATGGTTTTGCTTGGCTTTATTCTAAATAATTCATAACTATATACCAAAAGATTAATCATAAATTCTTTTACTCTATTTGTGTCTTGATGAGTAACTTCAAGTGTGTGCCAAATATCAAATATCATATGCAGTTTCACACATAGAAACACGATTAAACTCATTTCTGTCTAAAGCACAAAATAAAACATTCATGGCTTTAGCATTTCAAGAAAATATTTTCTTTTCAAGATCATTCCATTCATTTATTGGTTTAGAGGATTTTTGAAAAGCAAACTTAACAACATTCCATAGATCAAAATCTATATAAAGCAAAAAAATTCGTATTCATGTTTTTCAATATGTATAGTCCGTCCTATTAAACATAGGAGGATGAATGATAGAGTAACCCTCTTGATTACCTGAAAAAATCATTTAATCTCTCTAGGGTGTTAACCAATTGTTAGGATTGTAAAGACACTGAGAGAGGGGATGAGGGTGAATTAGTACTTTCGAAATAAAGTTCTGATTTGAAAGTTCTATCAATAAATCTGTATCAAAAATACATTTAACTTAGAATATGAGTAAGGGTAGTGAGCAACTAAATCAGTTAGTAATAGTAAGAAAAAAGTATAAAGAGAAATACAAACCAATTTATAGTGGTTCGATTATCCCGACCTATATCCACTCCAGATTCCTCTTCCCTCAAGGCCACCGACTTTCCCTACTAATCTTCTTTTTAATGAGAAAATATCAACTACCCTTGTTACAACTCTTTCTCCTTTTCATAGGCTTAGGAGAGAACCTTCACACCTCTCTTTTATAAGAAGACCTCACATCTCCCTTAAATGACTTCTAAACTCATAGAGGAAGAGACTTAACACTTTTCAAGAGAGTTTACATACTTAAAATCACAAGATAGACAAGAAAGCAAGAGTAGGGTATTTATAGACCCCAAATGACTTCAAAAATAGAGTCAAAAATGTAAATCCACAGGTTTTCAGGGTACTAGCGATACTACCACCTACGTCAGGCGGTACTACCCCCTGATAGAGCCTAGGAACCAAGGCTCTGGCGATACCATCGCCTACTTAGGTGATACCATCACTTAATAGTCTAGCGATATCATCGCCTGCCTAGGCGGTACCACCACCCAATCAAACTCTAGGTTATTGAATTGGCCTTTCAATAAGTCCAATTCAGCCTTGATTCAAGCCTAATACACTCCTAATCAAGTTGGCATGGTTATGTCTCAAAATTAACTCAATTAGACTCTAAATGACTTCAATCAAGACTCAACAACTCTACTTATAATCATGAAGCCTTCAGCACGTTGTCCAGCATGTCATCTGTTTATTCGAAATTTCGTTTGAACCTTTGGCACATCGTCATTTCCTTCGGTATATTGTCCGATCTATCAGCATGTTGATCTCCCGCAACATCCAATCTTCTTGGCGAAATACCCGATCCTTCTAGTCTGATGCCCAAACTCATGGCACAAAGTCCATCCTTTGGCACATTGACCAATCCTTTGGCCCGACGTCCAATCTCTAGCATAATGCTCTCTGGCCTAACGTATGATTCTCTTGCTTTAATTATTTATCTTTCGATGGTTCATGTCCATGATCGAAGTTTCTCCTATGTCGTTTATCTTAAATGCTTATTAGACCATAAACTCATCAATTGATTTCATCATCAAAATCTAAAATTCAACAGTCTGATAGTGTATTTTCCTCCTCTTGCCTGAGTTCGAGAAGTGTTGATATTGATGGTCTCAGGTGCACATAAGGAAGTAAAGTTCAAACTCCCTCGTGAGCTAGGTAAAAGAATTGATGGAAAGCAACTTTAAGTAGGTGTAATATTCTCGTGTTAGGCCTCTTAATGTGGCCACGAAGGTGCGGCACATCAGAGCATCCAAAGTATCATACAACAACATTTGAGCACGAAAAGCTATAACGTGCTCCATCAGGTCGACACTACCATCGAATGCCTCTAATTATAAGATGCAAAAGTCTATTAGAATTTATTCTTCCTGGATTTTCTAAGTGAATAGCAACAGACCCAAGGTGGGGTTAACCAACACTTCCCCTTTGGATTGTTGGAACTCTCATATCTTCTCTAAGCATCGGTCTATCTACCATAGTTGGATTCATATAGAATCCTCTATCGAATCTGTTGATTGGGTCTTGGCTTCAGGCAAGGTAGAATAGTAGTACGGTCTGCTAAATTCCATAATTAGGAGCCAAGCAATTCGATGGGTCTCGGGGGCTCCTAGGATGTTGACATTATGTTGGGTGGGGGAACCTTAATGGGTGCCAACGTCAATGGCAGTTGAGCCGGTGATTGCAGTTGAGCTAGTGGTGTTATATGTTGGGCTAATTGGGATAAAAGTAAAGCAACAACCTATATTATGCTTGTTAGCATTTGCACTTGCTGAATGGGGTTCAAGAACACCTCGGTATGGACGAGAAGGTAGCTCAGGGTCATCTCGAGGAGTTAAAGGCCTGAGTTGTTGAATAGACACTAGTACCACATCGTTGTTTGTGTCAAAATGGATATGTCCATATGCAGAAAGTGTGACTGCTGTCTCTCTTGAGTGAAAGTGTTATGGGTCAGGGGTAAAGCCTCCTCACTTAAGAATTCATTGAGAGGGTCGGCGGGCAAGCATTCTTGTGACATCGAGCCCTCCTCCTTCTCCAAGAATGTTAATGAGAAATATTGTTGATGTCCTAGTCAGCCCAACGTGGTCTGGACCTATATACATAGGGTTGTTTGAGGTGCCTCCAAGGTAAAAACATTGGGCTCCCAAGTCGCCACCTGCATGAAGATCAACTTGATCCCTTCGACGCCTAACTTAATCACTCTGATGCTCAATTTAGTAATTCGAGGGGTGTGAGTACAAAAGTAAATAGTTAAAAAAAAAATAAGCCCCCTCTTTCCATTCTATTAGAAATAAGTTGTTATATCTGATCGTAAAGAGATAGAATATTCCATGAAATAATCTTCAAGAAGACATCCTCTAACTGTCTCCCATTAGCCTCTTGTCCACATGGGCGATAAGGAGGGGAGGCGGTGGGGCAAAATCCGTAACTATTTACCTTGGACCCTTACCCGTATGGGCAAACAAGTGCATGGTGACCTTGTCTTCTCCTTTCACCCTGGACACCATTTGGTGGTTGTGTCTCAGACAACAATTGGTTAACAGCATGCAGTGTGAAAGTGCATGTATATATTATGATATGTAGTGTGTAAGTGCATATATATGTTATGATATGGGACATAGAGATTCATAAATTTGTTATATTTTTTACATGTGCATATAAACATTTTAAATTATTTTGATATAGAAATTTACTTTTTTATTTTGCATATGTTATATTATAGGGTTATATTTGCTAAAGAAGTTATAGGATAAGATGTTTACTATTAAATATTTTTTATCGATTATTTTAAAATATGATGCAAGCTCACCTAAATAAAGTATAGGATGAGGTGTTTATTCTGCATGAGCTCACCTAAATATTATAGGCTTATACTTATCGCTTGATTACTTACTATAGATCCTATTTTATTGACAAATATATTAGTATTACACTTAAGTGATAAAGTCGCGAAGTAAGCATGTGTGAGCCATATAATGCAAATATAAACGATGATATGTAGGTATTTGTATATGTATAACCTTTGGACATATTGTACAGGTATATATATATTTTTGGTTATATATTATAATTATATATATGTATGGAAATCATTGTGTATAAAAGTAATTATATCATTTTGCATAGTGAATTAGTATATTTTACTTTTAAGATTATCTATTTTTTCACCATGCTTTTATTGATAATAATAAAAAAATTAAAAAAGTGATATTTTACTTTAGTTAGTTATGTACGTGCGATATAAGTAGGATTAGAGTTCAGTGTTACAATAATACTAACGACTTGATTGTAAAACACTTGTTAACTTTAAAAGAATTATGTTATATATAAATTCATCATGTATCTATTTTTTAGACAAATGATATGTTATAATTTTTAGTAATAAATTATTCGGGATTGTTAGAAGGTGTATAATAAATTTATGCTTGAATTTAGATTAACTTGTGGAATTATAATTTGATTTTAAATTATGAAGAATTTAAATTTTCAAATGTATCTATAGTATAAATTTCAATAATACCAATTCAAACTTTCATCACTCTATTATAACATGATTTTAATATTATTAGTAATATTTTTTATTTTTAAATAATTTTAGGATAATTAATTATTAAAACATAAAATTTATGTGAACAAGAATATTTTTATTCATTTTGGAGTGTAATAGAGCCAATTTCAACTAAATTATCTCAAACTTTTACAAATCTATTAGACATGGTTCGAGCATCATTAATAATATTTTTTAAAAAATTTAGATGATTTTATGATATTTAATTATTAAAATTTAGATTTTTTATATATTTTGTAAACGAATATATTTTAATTCATCTTCAAGTTTAATAGTATCAACTTTAACAAAATCATCTCAAGCTTTAAGACTTCTTCTAAAATATAATTATAATGAAGATTTTACTAATTCTTTCTATTTCGATGGATTTAGGATCGATTTTATAGAAATTAATATATTTTTTAATAGTTTAGTTGTTTTGGAGAACTTTTTTTAGGTAAATTGCGAGGAGGATAAGAAGTAAATGAGCAGAAAATAAAGAAGAAAGAGTAGAAAAAGACAAATGATGAGGAGATGGAGAGGGTTTTGATTTGGACTAATTTATTGACCAAATTGACTCAAATATCTTAGGAGAGTAAATATGTCATTCATGTCATTGGGTAAAAACAATCACGAGGGGACTCCATCCGCTAAAAAATAATTATGAGGAGATTTTATTTAATAAATTATCAATAATAATTAGAATATGATATTATCAACACACCATAGAGTATTCAATAAGGCTTTACTGAAGTGTTATGGAAGACCGAGTTTACGTGTACAAGATTAAATATATCAAAATTCACACGTTAATAAGTCGATTAACTCATCATACTAATCAAACCATGGCAGTTGATGTCAAAATACACATAATATTCCCCCCCCCCCCTTTTGTTTTCTTATATGCATAATAATGTTATTGAAACCTCAAAATTTTGCCTTTTATCATTCTAGTTATCTTCACTGTCATTTTAGCTATGAGCACTAATCATCAAAAGATTATTACATTGCCTAATCATTTCCTTTTATTGTTCTCAGAACACTCCTACCATCAAACCAAGGGCCATTTTAGAAATTTAATCTTATTCAATCATAATTATATTATATTTATTGTATATATGTGTATATATACATATATATATGCATGCAATGCAATGGATAAGTTCGATTGAGCTTGATTCCAATGGCCAAAGTAGCACTGGATGGTGAAATATTTACAACGCAGATGATGTCTCATGACAGACTGAGACGATGATAGTATATTCAAACCACCGGACATCAGCTGACCCATCTCACCATCATGTCTCTTCTTGGAAGGCGAGGATCCTCTCCAAGCCCTGTTTCAGATGGGACCGTCCAATCTCCATCGTCCGCTAATACGGGATCTCATCTTCTACCGGTGGGACCCAGATGGTCATTTTGAATGCGTCCCGACACAGAGACATCCGCCAAAGCTAACTGCTGCATCCGTACATTGGCCCCACGGCTGCGGCCAATCCCAATGCAGGTGAGGTAGGTTTCTCGAACGCTCGAAACAGCGGGAACAAACTGGAAAGTAGACCACGTGGGCCCGACACGACACGAGACGGTTAAGATGGAAACCGGTTTGGTTGGCGTGAGCGGATCGATCCGCGGGTGTGAGATGGGTGAGGTGAGGGGACGGTCTGCCTCGTGATTGGGGATAGAAAGGCCGGGCGTGATGAAACGTCCACGTGGCCCACAAAGCGTAGCCTTAACGAGACGCCGAGCTGCGACGACGCCCGGGTGGGTGGCACGGTGTGGTGTCCCCGCGGAGCAAAACCAACGCTAAAACCATGTCTCTTCGGCACCAGGATAAACCATGGCGAAACATCGAGTTAAATGGACCGCCCCCTCGCTGCGCTGAAAGCACACACTCGCCTCGCCCTCTCCCCGCTTCGACAACGGAGAGGCGAAGCTACTGTTTGCGTCACACTCCTCCTGCCCCTCTTCCTCGGCTTTCCCCTTTCCTCTCCGCTCGCCTCCCAGATCCGGGTTAGCTCGCCGTCCTCAACCCCAAATCCGGCGGTCATTCCGCGGGCATAGACGGAGGAGTTAGGTCTTCGCTGCCACCGCCTCCCTCTCTTTTTGTTGGGTCTTCTTGTCGCTGCTGCTCCGTCTCGACCGTTCTCGTTCCCCCTCATTCTGCTCATTTTCCGGGCTTAGTGCGGCGATCTGCTCCTTTTCCTTCTTCATTTTGAGGGGTGGAGCTTGAATCGTGGGGCGATTCGAGTTGCTTGGAGAAAGTTGGGGTGTTTACGGTGAAGTCTGGGGAAATAAACATGAATCGGGGCTTTAGGGACGCGGCGGCGCCTAGGCGGGTAGTGACGAAAGAGGCGGACGAGGAGCTGGCACTCTTTCTCGAGATGCGGAAGCTGGAGAAGCAGCGGAACAATCTCCTCCTGCACAACGCCGGTGAACTCGATCCGCCATTCGGTAATGTCAGCTTTAGGCGTTCCTATTTTCAAAGAAAGACTCTTTTTTAACTTCCGTTCTCCATTGTTAGCCGCCGATACCCGGCAGCGATTACTTGTTATCAATGCGTTTACTTGGCCCCCCTTGTTCTTTCTGTATTGTAGGGTCTAAACCTGGGACCGCTCCCATATTCAAGGTCACCTCATCAGCACCGTCTCGGAAGACTGGAATCGACGACTTCCTAAATTCAGACAGCGATAAGAATGACTATGATTGGTACGCTCGCCTTGTTCTTTTTTATATTTATCCCTTTTGCTTGTATCTACTGTATTGCTGTGTGATTGAAGTCATTGTCCTCTTGCTTCGGTGTCCAAGGGCGAAACTTGTTTTCTTTTTAGATAATGCCATCGCTGTAAACTTTGGGGTGTTAGGCTCACTCTGTGGCTAGTAAAGGAGACAAAAGTATTTTGCCTTACAGTTTTAATAACCATTTTATGTCTACACATTCATTATGGTTTAAGGGAATGATATGGTAAGCTCCATCGTGCCATATATAGAGAGAAGTTGAAGGAGACGAAGGTCTTTTGTCTAACAGTTTTGGATAACCATTTTATGTCTACACATTCATTATGGGTTAAAGGGAATGATTTGGTAACTCCATTGTGCCATATATAGAGAGCAATTAAACTAGATAGAGGTCTTTTGTCTAACAGTTTTGGATAACCATTTTATGTCTAGACATTCATTATGGGTTTAAAGGAATGATATGGTAAGCTCCATTGTGCCATATATAGAGAGCAGTTGCTGCTGTTGGACATTGTCAATACATGGTATTTGGTTGGTTTGTTAAAGTGAAAGACTGTTCTTTAAGAGTTACAAATCTTGGAATCTAAACATGTAAATGACTTTGTTTGCTTGGAATCTCAAATGCCTTCTATCATACTCCTACAATTTTCATTCTTTTCAATTTTTTATGCTTCTTTCACAATTCTTATTTCCCTCGCTAGGTAACTATTTAGTAACAATTTCAAAGCCCCAGACCCTATCATACCCATAATATTTCTTAATATATTATTAACAATAGTTGACTACATTGTTAAATTGCTATTCGATGGCAATTACAAAGCCCCAAACTGTATCATACTATACAATGCCATATTTCTTAATATATTGTTCGCAATGGCTGACCACATTGTTAAACATAACTAATTTTGTGTCCTATTTATTTGATTTGTTTTTTTTTTTTTTGCTTCCTGTCTCTTTTATATTATTTACGTAGTTCCATTGATAACAATTATATAATTGATCCATATTAACTCTTGCAAGTTGTGATATTTTATCCTAGATCTCAAACGTCCATTGACACCATGCTACAAGAGGGAATGGAGGACTTACCTAAAAGGATGTTGTGTCAAATCTTCAACTATTGACAGCTCATCTAAAAGCTTAAACTGATAGATGATATAGAGTTATTTCATTTGTATGCTCACACCTGCTCACATATGAGAAAGCAATATGGCCTGAGTGTCGATTGACTACCACTAATCCATCTTAAGTCTATGATTGAGGACCTCCTGCTCCAATATAAAATTTCCAATTCACCTAAAAACTTAAGCTAATAGATGAAACAAAATTCATCATTTAAATTTTGACATGGTGAATCTCTGAATTCTGAGGACAGGATCTTAGAGAATAGAGATGACCTCGGTGTCAGGCCTGCAGATCAGAGTGTGACTGCATTGCCCTAATTTACAGTCGACACATTATTTCATGCTTCTGATATAACTATACACTTAATTTACTGGTTTATTTTGATGAATGGGATGACGGGTAATATGTCATTCGACAGAATTACTCAAGGTTGATGATGAAGAAGGTTATCAAAATATCATTTATTGTGATATGTAGATATCAGCCCTCCCATATAGAAAATACAGAAACCTATATCAGTTTCATATATATATATATATATATATATATATATATATATATATATATATATATATATATATATATATATATATATATATATATATATATATATATATATATATATATATATATATATATATATATATATATAAACTGCCTGATTATTACTTGTTTACCTTTTCTGATGAGAGAGATTTTCAGGCTTCTCACACCACCAGGTACTCCACTTTTTCCGTCTCTGGAGACTGAATCCAAAAGAACTCCTATTGGCAGCACTGTGACTCCTAAAGCTCGCCCCACTGTGCTGAAATCTAGGGTAAGCTGATCGATTTCATTTTAAGCTTGTACATTACATGTAGTGTGCCCATGTTAATATATATTTCAACCATTGATTTCTCTGATGCATATCCTTGTATTACCATCGCATATGTAAATACAATAGTCTTCAATGGTGCATGTTGCATGGTCAATTATTCATGGTCATTCTCTCTTTGTTTTTGTTCGGTTGAGGGATCTCACCTCTATGGAAAATAATGGCAAAGAAAGATGTTTGGACCCGCTTCAAATAATTAATATATTGTTAGCTTAAAATTTTATGTCATGCTAGTAGAGAAATGGCACTCAGTCAAAACTAAAAATGTTTTTCTTAAGGGATCAACAAATTAAAAATCTAGGTGTCTATACTTGAGCAGTTCTATCAATGAGTAAGCTTTTTAGGGGTCAGAGATCAAAAGCAGTCCACTTTGTTGTCTAACTTTAAATAATTCATCTACAGCTTTGCTAGAGTGCCTTAATTTCACTTTAGTGAATATGTATTCATAATTCCTGCTTCTTGTCCAAGAAACTACTGGCTCCATTTGGAAATGTACTATTCTTCATGCTTCTCAATTTTGGATGTACCATGATTTTCAGATCACCCATCCAAATTCCATGCAGTCTAGTAGTGTATACTCAAGTTTTGTATGGATGTAAGGGGTTGCAAAATTTGTTTAGTTTGCAAGAATAATCTGTGGCATATCTAGTTCTTATGTGACTCTCTAACATATATAGTCTTCTTAACTAATATCTAAGCCTAATAACTTTTCTAACCATTTAAGATCAATCAGAATGCTTCTACAATGTAATTTAGTACTTGTCTTTTATGTTTAATAGTCTTTTAGAAAGTTATGCAACTCTTGGACAATCACCTGCCATCTACTTTGTTCTGCCTTCTGTATGATAAACAAATAAATATTAAAACTGGCTTTCATCTGATATTTATTTTTTCAAATTTCTCTATATATTTGACCAAATCAATTTCATCCACTTTTTTTACATCAATTGCCATATGATCAGTAGTATGCTTAGTTATTGGCCATATGTCTCTATTTGCATTTACTGCTGAACTATGATTGTGAATAAAACTGTTTGATTCACTGCCAAGCAATTTGTTGTTTATTATTCACCTGTTATGTCCAACCATTTTGCCAGTGGAACTTTTATTCTTCCGCTACATTGAAGTATGTTTTTTGGTTATATTATATATATGTGTTTTATATGCATTTTTTGTACGATAAGCTCATTGATGCATTTCCTAAATTTGACAGTGTTCTTCTGCAATCTAATACTATATTTTCAGTTGGCAAATGCTTCAGACCCTTCGAGAAGCACACTGGTACCGAGGCAACCAGCATCATCATCTGGCTTGAATTCTGGTGTGGGAACTCGCAGACCATCATCGTCTGGTGGTCCTACTCATAGTTCGTCAAGACCTGCAACACCTACTGGGCGCTCTACAATACCTGCTGTTTCAAAACCTACCAGACCTTCTACTCCGCCTTCTCGAACAACAGTACCTGCAAAGTCATTGGCGCCTCTGCCACGATCATCAACACCTGTTAGATCTTCTACACCAACATCTAGGCCATCTGTACTGGCAGCCAGCAAGCCTTCATCAAGGTCAGCTACCCCTACAAGACGACCTTCTGCACCATCTACTGTACCTTCCAGTTCAGCTCCATCAAGTCGATCATCTTCTGTAACAAGGTCAGGTCCAACAATATCTAAAAGTTCGGCGCCATCACATGGGACCTCTCCAATCACAAAACCTAGACCACTGAAAGCCTCAGACATCCCTGGTTTTTCTCTTGATGCACCCTCAAACTTAAGGACATCATTGCCTGAGAGGCCCTCCTCAGCTACTCGGGGTAGACCTGGAGCACCCAGCAGTCGATCGTCATCTATTGAGCCTGGGCCAAGTATCAGACCAAGGAGGCAGTCTTGCTCTCCATCCAGAGGAAGGGCTCCAAATGGCAACGTCAAAGGCAGTTCAGTTCCACCGCCAAGCAGGCAACACTCAAATGGCGGTGACAAATTGAACCCAGTTGTCATCGGAAATAAGATGGTTGAACGCATAGTGAACATGAGGAGACTTGCACCTCCAAAGCAAGATGACCAACGATCAACCCATAACAACCTCTCTGGCAAGTCTTCTCTTTCACCAGATAGCACTGGCTTCGGGAGGACACTATCAAAAAAATCACTGGATATGGCATTGAGGCATATGGTATTGTATTTTATCTTTCATATCTTTCAATGTCCGCCTACCAGATCATACTTGTTATCCGAGATCGCTTTCCATTTCTTCTTATCAATGTTCAAATTCCTGAACTAAATGCAGGATATAAGACGTAGTGTTCCCAACAGCTTGCGGCCACTGATGGCAAATATTCCTGCATCATCTGCGTTTGGTGTGAGGTCAGGACCCACAAGAAGCAGGGCAATTAGTGTATCAGACTCTCCTCTTGCCACAAGCAGCACGGCCAGTTCGGAACAAAGTGTCAATAACAACATAATCTGTCTCGAAATTGAAGATGATCTTACCAGTGAAAAAGGAGGCAGGTGCCCCGCTGCCGTATCCAATGTGAGATGACTAAAAATTTACCTCCCAACTACATATGTGCAATCTAGGTGAATACATTGCCTCCCTTATGAAATCTTATTGGAGTAGCTGAGGAAGGCCTGTTTTGGGACAACCCGATAATATAATCTGCTTTCTATGTCGGATTGTATTTATGGCACAACCATATTACTCATATCAATCCTCTCTAAATGTGTCCCAAGTAATTGTTCAGCAATCTCTCTTGCAGTATTTGTGATATTTAGCTTGTTTTAAGCCTTGTGTTAGGCCTTTTGTTCTAATAGTCATACACTTCTTTGGCTGGTATTGCTGTTTGTCTGGAGAAGTTTGCTTCTTCCTACGTAAATATGGTTCCTCATTGCCTCTTCTCGATGCGTTGGAAATGTCGCGTGGAAACCAACTGCATCCTAACCTGGACCCACACTACAACCACATCGCCCGAGTCAAACGGCAGGTCAACGTCGAAGTCGCCGAACCCGCGGGCCGACATCTCACTTCTCCTGCGTCTTCCTTCTTCCATTGGTTGGCCTGCAATTCTACCCCAAGATTCACGTCACGGGGCCCCGCGTGCTCACGTGCTTTGTCCCCCATCCGCCGTGACGTGCGGCGGAGACGGTAAACGAGTCGATCGAGTCTAAACGTTTCCGCCGTCATCGAATCCTCCGCGAGTTCCAGAACGGCGGCTGGTCGGTTACCTCTAGTACTGTCGTGGATAACTATAACATGTATATCACATTAAGCTATTATCCCTCGTATACGAAGTAAATGAACTCCTCCATATCCAATATAATCTAAAAAGCTGGCACGTTACACCCACGCAGATCCCAGCTTTGTGATTGGAGGCAGATATTTGTTCGCTTTAGGCCATGCCAACCGCCTCCAATCACAGGACTGGTACATCAGCGGGTGGAATGGACGTTAAGGGGCACGGAACATCCTTGTTTGGATAAGCTTCCATCCGCCGTCATCGACTCGGTCTAACACTTATCCCACGCGTCTTCCATGGCCCCACCACCATCCTTCCATATCTAACGGAGAAACATCCTTCTGTCTATATATATCTCTGTTTCTTACCTCCTCGAAAGGAAAGAATCGACTGCAGCAGCGAAGATGGCAGCGTCCGAGATCTCCTCGAGGTCATCCCCGGCATCTGATTCGAAGTCCCACCCGGCGACGATCCCCGCACCTCCGCTCATCAACGATGCCTCCGCCACTGCCGCTTATGAGCACTACCTCCGCTTACCCGAGCTCGCCAAGCTCTGGAGCTCCGAGAACTTCTCACAGTGGAGCAACGAGTCCGTCATCAAGCCGTCCCTGCAGGCCCTGGAGATCACCTTCCGGTTCATCTCGCTTGTGCTCTCTGACTCCCGGCCCTACGCCAACCACCGGGAGTGGAAGCGGCGGCTGCAGTCCCTTGCCGCGCACCAGGTCGAGCTCATCGCCACGTTGTGCGAGGAGGATGGAGGCGGCGCACCCGTCGCCGATCTTCGATCATGCAAGGGGCTCCTGTCCCGGGACAGGAGCTCGCAGGAGGTGTGGAAGACCGCCGGCACGACGAGCGTGGTGAGCCGCACGAGCGAGGCGAGCCTGCTGCCGAGGCTCGCGACGTGGGAGAAGTCCGCTGACGTGGCGTCCGTCATCCTATTCCAGATCGAGAGCCAGATGCAGCGGTGCCCGTTTACGCTTGGGTTGGGCGAGCCCAACCTCGCAGGGAAGCCCACGCTCGAGTACGATCTCGTCGTCCGTCCGTTGGCCCTTCACGCCCTGAAGAGGAGCCCCGGCGGGTCAAACGAGCCCAGAAACCACGAAGACCAGGCGCTCTGCACGATCCATCAGATCCTCGAGTCGTGGCTCTTCGCCGCCCGCCTGCTCCTGGCCCGAATCGAGCGGAGGATACAGGGGAAGGAGTGGGCGCAGGCCGCAAGCGATTGCTGGCTTCTCGAGCGCGTGTGGAAGCTGCTCTCGGAGGCGGATGACCTCCACATGCTGATAGATCCCGACGACTTCCTCCAGCTCAAGAGCAAACTGGTCATCACCACCGATTCGGAGGCGTACTGCTTCCGCTCGGCGGCCCTGGTCCAGGTAACGAGCTCGTGCAAGGACCTGAAGCAAAGGGTGCCGTCGATCCTGGGGGTGGAGGCGGACCCCAACGGAGGGCCTCGGGTGCAGGACGCAGCCATGAGGCTGTTCCACGGCCGGCAGAGGGGGGATGGCGACAACCCCGGCAAGATCGACCTCCTGCAGGCGTTGCAGGCGGTGGAGGTGGCGCTGAGGAGATTCTTCTTCGCCTACCGGCAACTGGTGGCAGCGGTGATGGGGAGCCTAGAGGCGAGCGGCAACCGAGCCGTGTACGTGCCGTGGGAATCGCTGGATCCGGCGTCGCAGTTGTTCTTGGAGCCGCCCTATTTCCCGAGCTTGGACGCGGCCAAGACGTTCCTGGGAGTTTTCTGGCAGCAGCAGCAGAAGCCAAAGCGGCGTTGACAAGCGGTCGGGTCCGTTGGACGAGCTTGGAATTTTGACCAAAATATGTGAGGCGACTCAATAGATAGATTCTATACGTTTTTGTGGAAATTGTACTTATACGTACCTTCTCCGTACATATCCATAGGTTAAGCAAGACCATAAACATGTAAAATCGTGAACCCACTCGAACCCAATCTCCTATCAATTTAATTTTGACTCATGGAGTCAACGATCGAACCAACTAATTAAGGCCGGTATGAGCAGGGCGCGGTGCTTCCGCTTCCATCCTTGCGTGTACCGCGTTACCACCTTCCCTTCCCCTCCTCACCATTCCCGGTATAGCTCTCCCCTTTCTCTGGCTCGGACTCTTGAGCGAGCCGGCCGGCAGGGAAGGGGATGTCGGACGCGCTCATCAACGGCCTGGCCGGCGCCGGCGGCGGGATCGTCGCTCAGCTCATCACTTACCCCTTGCTGACCGTACTCGTCCCTCTTCTCTTGATACGTTCCTCCTGACCTCCACCATGGATTTGCTCTCTCATGTGTGCTGGGTTCGCGGCAGGTGAACACACGCCAGCAGACCGAGCGCGATCCGTCCAGGTCCGCCGTGGGAGATGGGGCCGTGCGTCAGATGCTGGAGGTAGGTGTGTAGGCGGATCGCATGCCGTCGTTGTTCTGCGTTTTCTTTTTGGGGGCCTGAGTTGGTGGCGGTGATCGTGTCGATCGCAGGTGGTGAAGCAGGAGGGATGGGGACGGCTCTATGGCGGTCTCGCGCCGTCTCTCGTCGGCACGGCCGCTTCCCAGGTACCTTGGCCCCACCCCCCCCCTTTGTTTCCTCCGCCCCCTCGCTCCTCTTTCTTCCTTCCTTGTTTGGTCGCGCCCAGCCCATCCGCCCCCGTCCTTGTCGACCACATTTGGTTGGATGTTTCTTTGGTAAAGCGGCTTCCTGCGTCCGGTACTCTAACCTGGCTGTGCCTAATTAGGTCAAATTGCATTTTTGGTAGGCATGATCCAGCTCTCAATTTGTTCATCTCTTGCTTGTTGACAGCGTGACTTGCAACCTTGAACGAAGTGATACTTGGAATGCAGGATGTTGCTAAATACCTTGTGTTAGATGAGAGAAATTTACAGAAATTGACCTGTAATAACATTAGCCACTAACCCATTACCAAGGGCAAGGTCTCAAGTTATGGTATTTGCTGAGATCGTGCCATGATATATGCTCTTGCCGAAAATTATTTTACAACAAAATATTTGGAATTCTTTGTTTACGTTGCTGTTCTTCATACCACGTCTCCAATGACATGAAGCAAGATCTTCTTACTACCTGTAACTTACTAAGATCAGTCTTGTACACTAGGCTCGCATGGCATGAAGAAGCAACCATTAGATCTCTTTGGAAATATGAATCAACATGTTAATGAAAGAAAATGTGATTCTCGATAGTGTGTGTCTGGTAGAGATGGAGCCTCGGTAGATGCTGCTCTAATTGAAGTCTGATATTTTTACAATTTAAAAGCTTTAGAACACCCTGGAGATCCTTGTGATATGCAATTTGAACTGCTTTATATCACCTTGAAGATGATTGTGTCACGGGACCTGATGAGAAATTTCGTTTTGATCTTTGATCCAGATGGTGATTTGCCTGGATCACACACAAGCTACAAAATTTTAAACTGTCATCCAAAAAATGCCATTACTGGACGAAGTGGATCAATAGTTGCAAGCTGTGACAGCATATCTTTAACACAATATAATAGTCTCTTGTTCTCCTTATTTTCTTCAGCATTGTCTTTTTACCCTGCAATTTATATAATTGAATGCCATTCATTGTTTTTTGAATTTGAGCATTGGTTATTTGCAAAAAAAATGCCAATTTCCCTTTATGTCTAAAATGTTGGCTAATAGACAATTTTCTTGTATCAATGGATTGCTGTAGAGGCATTGCTTGAGTTAATCCCTTTGTATTTGGTAGCAGAACTTTTAAAGAACCTTGTCTCTGTAGAATTATTCCAATTTAAGTGGTCACTTTGACTGTATTTGACTTTGACTTGAACCAGTTATAATATGTTGTCTGATAAATCAGAAAAGATTTTCTGAAAGGGCCATCCTCATTCTACTTTATACCTTCACAAGAATGATTTTGGATGATTATGAAGCCAACTGAGAACAACAAGACTTTGTCTAAGCAATGAGGCAACAGTATGCTCTCAGGATTGTTCCCTTTGTCTTATTCATCCTGCTGCTAGATTATCGTTTCATTATTTACTTCAACGCATTTAACTCTATTGGACTCTTTGCCACACGAGGCATCTGTATCAAAATTTGTATTTCTTGTACAGGGTGTTTATTACTATTTCTATCAAATATTTAGGGACAGAGCAGAAAGATCAGCTCAAGATCGCTGGAGAAAAGGCATTGGTGATGGATCTGTAGGCATGTTTCAGTCACTTGTTGTTGCTGCACTTGCAGGGTGATTAACTATGACACTTTTTTCTTATTTATAACTTTCGATCTAATACCTGGGTGGGATATTCTTATGCTGTGCCCCACCAAATGTTCCTTAATATATTTTGGCTATATTGCTGTAGTTCCAAAGGTATGAAGTTCTTGTGCTTCCATGTACCTGTGTATTTTCTAATGAAATTAATACCAGATGGGCAAAAAAAAAAAAGAAATGAGAAGAGTTAGTTCTTATGAGTGGCCAAATAAAGGGCCCTTCTAAAATTGGTGCTAGCCTTCAACATAATTGATTATTTAGAGGTACAACTGGCTGTTTACTAATTGCCTGCCATTATCATGGTTGCAGATGTGTAAATGTTCTATTGACAAATCCTATATGGGTAGTAGTTACACGTATGCAGGTACAGACATTGGTTTTTGCTGGTTTGTTCATTGTAGTGTCTGCTTTTCCAGCACTTATATGTATTTATACATATGTATGTATATATGTATATATATGTATGTATATATATGTATGTATATATATGTATATATATATATGTATATATGTATATATATGTATATATGTGTATATATATATATATATATATATGTATATATGATGTATATATGTATGTATGTATCTTATGTATATATATGTATGTATATATGTATAAATATATATATGTATATACATATATATATATATATATGATGTATATATGTATGTATGTATCTTATGTATATATATGTATGTATATATGTATATATGTATGTATATATGTATAAATATATATATGTATATACATATATATATATATACATATATATATATATACATACATACATATATATATATACATACATACATATATATATATACATACATACATATATATATATACATACATACATATATATATATACATACATACATATATATATATATATATATATACATATATATATATATATATATCGCAGCCCAGGTCACCTCAATAGTGTGAAATAGTTACCGAGAATTGCTTCCTCTACTTGTTGACCTGATTTTAGGTGCTAATATCTGACATTCTGCAGACTCACAAGAAGACAAGCAATGGACCACCTATTCATGCTCTATCATGTCTTCGGGAGGAGGCAGTTAATCTTGCAGTGGTTGAGCATCAGCCATGCAGAACCAGCCATGTGGTAGATGCACTCGTGAATATATGTTGGTTGTCCATATATATGAGCTTTTTACTCCTTTCCAATCCATATTAGGACATACTACCGAATATTACTGTCTTGTGCAATTATGAAAAAACTAATTGTAGTAGTATCAGATGCTTTCCCCATGAACGAATGGGTTGGTTTCTGAAAGTTGTAACTTGTAATTACATTCTGCATTGTGTAGAATGGATGACAAATCTTTTCACTTAAGGTCTTTAATACTAGAACAGCATATGTGCTTTGCATGTGAAGAATAGTAGAAAGTAGGAAAAGGCAGATAAACCATCTATGCTACAGCCTGCATAGGCTTCAGCAAGGACCAGTCATGTTATATATGAAGGTCCTTCTTGAAAAGCACTAGCTCTAGGAGTATCATGGCACTCATTTCTGACTTGAATTTATGAGATGAGCCACAAATACCATGACAATGATCTTGTGAAAGTTGGATACAAATAAGTGTAATTTATTGGAAAGAGCTCCAATTGTGCTGAAGAACCCAAATTTATAGATCAGATCTAACATCTAAGACCACAATATGATTCAAGATTCAATAACATTGGCAAACCCTTAGACACCTGCTATTATGACATTAGCCATCATAAAACTGAGTGGTTGTACTTAAAATGTTAGACTGATGCACCTTGAAGTCCAGGGTTCAATGGAACAAACTGACTCCTGGATGATCTGCTGAGGATGGTTCTACGTTCTATGATATGCACTATGGGTAATGATGTTGGTTCTGATATATGAAACTCGTCAAATTGACATCTTCATAAACTGTACTCAAGACCATTATCAAATAATAATACAGCTGTCTTTTTTAGTGATAGATGATAACAACTTTCTTTAGGAAGTACACTTTATAACATACTGAGAATATTTCTTTAAGGTACAAAAATTGTTCTAGAGAAAGGAAAATTTCTCCTAATTGGAAGTATTTGCATAACTAGCTTATAAGACTACTGGCTGCTCTGAGTAATTATTCTTTTCTTGCTTTGGAGGTTTGAAGTGCTATATATATATATATATATATATATATATATATATAGAGAGAGAGAGAGAGAGAGAGAAGTTATTCAAATTTTCTTATACACAAGTTTCTCTTCTTTCACATCTTTCTATTATTTCATTTCAGTTTCATCAATTTCATTTACTGGAGAAAATGTTCTGATTCAGGTTCAAGAACTCTACAATGAAGCTGGATTGTGGGGCTTTTGGAAGGGAGTAGTTCCTACTCTTATAATGGTTAGTGGAACATAAGCAGATTTTGGAATTTTTATTGATGAGTTCTTAACATGAGCATTCATTTTTAGGTTAGCAATCCTTCTATCCAGTTCATGTTATATGAAACTCTACTAAAGAAGATCAAGAGAAGACGTTCTTTAAACACAAAAGGTGCTGAAGGATTTACTGTTCATGAGGTAGTGAAACTTCAGATTGTTCATATGTTGATTCATAAAAGTATTCATTTTGGTAAATGGTCTGTGTTCACGTGTTCTTTGTTTCATTTCAGTTAAGTCTTTGTTCTGTTATTTTAATTTACCCTGACTCTAGTGGGCATGCCCTTGTGTAGCACTTTTTTTCCATGAAGTTTGCTTCATTTATTGTATCAGTTACCTAGCTTTGTCCTGAACATAACCTATATGTATTCAGGCAAAGTTTGATAGATGTGGACATCCTCATACTAGGGGCAAATTCTTAAAACATTTCTATGTTTGTGCATGTCCTTGTCGAAACTGATACTTGTCATTTGGTGTCCAACACGAGTTAAATAATTGAAAACATGTTAGGGCACATGTATCACCTACAATTATGACATTTATGTAGGGTACTTAAATCATCTGGATAAAGTTTCTAGGCATGTTGGATACGAATAATGTATATGGAATTTGGACTTTATGTCCTTCAATAAAACGAGTTATTTTTTCTTAAAGAGTTTGGATATTGGATTGAAGTATTTGGTGAACATTTGTTTTGTTTCATAAGTTACTGCAGTGAGCTAAATTGTCTAAATTATTTATCTTGTAGGATATATAATCCTATAGCTCTATATAGAAAACAAAAAACTAGTTATCAGTTGATTGCATGTTGTGCCCTGCTTTTTAAAGAATTTTCATCACGTATGTTGATACCATATCATGTCTGTCTTTCTTTCCATGAGTCGCACACATTTGGCTGGTGGCTGTTCCTTGTGTGTATTCAGAATCACACATACGAGGACACAGATATTGCTATACTGTGGATGATGTTCAGATTTTCTCTTCTTGATTAATCAGTCTTATGAATGCATTGATGTTGTAAATAACCTATACAGATTTTTCTTCTTGGAGCTGTTGCCAAACTTGGAGCTACCATCGTTACGTATCCCATGTTAGTAGTGAAGGTAATGTATCTCTCTGATCCATTTATGTTGTCCAACTGCTTATTGTCTGTGATGATCAAACTTGTAATATTCTTTAGCAGCCTTTAGTCTCTTTCATATGGTTGGTGATATAGTTTGGTAACATGCTGTTTTGTTCCTCTCCAGGCGAGGCTGCAAGTAAAACAAGGACTTCATGATGACAAGAGGCGTCAATATACAGGTCTTTATTTCATTACTAATTTCATTTCTTACTTTTTGGCATGCTATACTTACAGTGACCCGTTGATGAAATACTCACCTCGGTGTGAATATCCTGAGTTCCATTTCTATACGGTTGTCCCCTTTCTCTTGCATTGTTCTTATAGAGAACATTTTTTGTGGGGTAAGTAACTTGAGGTCCAATTTTCCATTGGATTTTGTAGGCGAACCCATTGGTGATCGGCAATAAATCTGACTACCTGTTTGCTTTGCTTCCGAGTTTAATCACCTCTCCATATATTACGTTTTGCAGGTACATATGATGCTATCACAAAAATGATACGCTACGAAGGTCTTTCGGGTCTTTATAAAGGAATGGGCACAAAAATAGTGCAGAGTGTATTTGCTGCAGCAGTTCTGTTTACGGTTAAGGAGGAGCTGGTAAAAGCAGCTCGAGTGCTGGTAACGGGAGAGCTCAGACGGATCAACAATTCAAGGATGAAAACACCATCTTAATGGCCTTTATTCCCTGCTTTTATGTTCCATTAGTTGCAGGAGTCGTGATATTAAGGCAGTAGATTATGATGCCCCTTCAATCACAGACGTAGTACATAAGGAACAAGCTGTCTAGCCCTTGATGAGGCTTGGAAATGTATGTGATCAATCGTAGTAATAATCGATGAACATTGTAAAAGGGATTTAAATGTTGAAATCGATAGCATCCGCTGACATTTTCTTCGGATGCATGGCGGGGCGGTTGCCGCCGACTTTCCAAGTCGACGGCTGTAGCCTGAAGCCCCACCAGGTTGAGACATTCTTCCATCAGATTTGAGGTATGCTGCGAAAAGAAGATTGAATTGTAGTCAGATTCATGTGTAGATCTGAGAAAACTTGGCATGTATTCATTTTAAATCAATTCTGAATATCTTGTAATCATATTTGATATGTATGCTAGGAAGTATTCATTCTAGGGAGTTCTTCCGTGGTACATCTAATGAGTTTGTCCTTATTGTCTGTAACCCAAAGACATCTCTTAGGATGGAAGACTCTTCTTCTTGTGAGGCTTTGGTGCCTCGGATGGCTTTGGTCCCTGCAAAAAGGGCCTTTATATATAGATAGGTTAAAGTCGGGGCGATCGCACGTATTAGATTCATAAACCCCAAAGAAGAGTAGAAAAGAAGGTTCCAATATTTACTCTTAAACCAAGCAATAAGTTTGGCCCAATTGCACATATTATAATTTACTACCTAAAAAAGTCTCTTTTTACGCTTTTTTTTTTACGGAAAACATCACTCATTTTTAGAATTTTCTAATTATATATATATATATATATATATATATATATATATATATATATATGTATGTATATATATATATATATATATATATATATATATGTATGTATATATATATATATATATATATATATGTATGTATATATATATATATGTATATATATATATATATATATATGTATATATATATATATATATGTATATATATATATATGTATATATATATGTATATATGTATATATATATGTATATATGTATATATATATGTATATATGTATATATATATGTATATATGTATATATGTATATATATATGTATATATATATACATATATATGTATATATATACATATATATGTATATATATACATATATATGTATATATATACATATATATGTATATATATATACATATATATGTATATATATACGTATATATGTATATATATATGTATATATGTACATATATACATATATATATACATATATACATATATATATACATATATACATATATATATACATATATACATATATATATACATATATACATATATATATACATATATATGTATATATATATACATATATATGTATATATATATACATATATATGTATATATATATACATATATATGTATATATATATACATATATATGTATATATATATATATATATATATATATATATATATATATATATATATATATATCCTCACTCACATATCTCTTTACTTTTTATTTTATTCCTTTTCCTATAGACCGGTCCATAGGATAAATTGATCCAATTATAATATTTTCAATAATACGAAAAAATACTACAACAAAATGTAAAAAACACTATAAATATGTTGTTTTTATAAAATTTATATAAAATCACTATGTTACAGAATTTTTGTATTGCTTTATAATTGTTTTTTTAGTATTGCTGAAAACATCGGGTGTTTTTATACTGTGGCTGATGTGTCAAAAAAAAAGAAAAAAAAGATATATGTTAAATCAGGAATGTTATAGGTATTATTAGGTTAAAAAAAATGAAGGTACTTTCCAAGAAAAACTTCAAAAAAAATTCGGGAATTCGACCTATTAGATTTATAATCCAAAAGAACAGTAAGAAAACAGAAGAAAAAATAAATAAATATCCTTTTTGAACGATATTCATAGTTTTAACATTTAAAAACAATATTTTTTTATAAAAAAATATTCTATTCATTCATTGATTAAGATGTTTTTGAAAATCAAACTTAACAACGTTTCATAGATCAAAATTTATAGAAAATAAGAAAATCTATATTTATGTTTTTATAGTCCTTTCTATTGAATATAGAAGCGTTAGTGTGATCTTTAATTATGAGAAAAAGCTATTTAATCTATTTTATTATAAAAAATAATTATTTATTCTTTGTTACAAAACTTGCTTTCAGTACCATCGTGTCAAACCAATCAACAAGTGCGACAGAAACAGGGCGGGTGGTGTGCAGGAGGCTGACAACTCCCTGTTTCCCATCGGAACCAAAGCGATCGCCATCATCATCATCGGCCTCAAAAGTCAGAGTGGGTGCATTTGATTGGTGCAGGACATACCAAGGAACAGCTGTGAGCAAGAGAACAAGACATGGTGTTGCCAAGAATAAAGCGGCTGCACCGTGACATGCTTGCGGTCCTAAACGACGCAGCGGGCACATCAGAAAACCCCAAGTGTGGTGGAGTGGAACAAAGCCCTCGCTTTCTTGCACAAAAGACCGCGGCATCTCCGCCAAAAGGAAGTGGATGGGTGTGTCAATCATCTCCCTCGCAAAAAAAGGCTTGCTTGATCAGACAATACACTCGCGCATCGTTGTCTTAATCCATTTTTCTCGATTCGGCTATCAACTAACTATTTGGCTCTTTTAATTTATTTTAATAATGTGTAATTATTCTTTCATTTTTTTATTTTTTTTTCATTTGATATGAGTATTTTTTTAATAATTATGATCATCGAATCAAATATCAACAACAACTACTTCTTCTTCTTCTTCTTCGACAATAATAATAACAACAACAATACTCGAAGAATCGATTCGACAACATGGAGGAATCATTTAGTTGTAGTAGTAGACTGTAGGCCATTTGCCTGCTTCTCCATTGTTAATTTAGGTTACTTATGTTCTTCGTATCGACTTGACTCCATAAAGAGGTGGAGCAAATCCATTCTTCGTATGGAGCAGTCACCAGGGCTGATTGTTACTCTATCGTTCTTCTTCTTTTTGAGATTCCAAATTGAAGTTAATGCAGGAAACTGACTCCAACTTAAAATCTATGTATGATGACAAAGACGACTTTTGTCTGAATCCGATAAACGAAGCATCTGTCCTTACATAGTCAACCTACAAAGTAGACCAGGAAGAGAACCTACAAAAGAAGAGAGGAGAGGGGATGGTGGAATGCAGACTCAGCCCCAACCAACCACAGTCAAGTGGCAGAGATGAGACACGAACAGGCAATAAGGGACTCTCAATAAGAGTTAAGTAATGAAAGATGATGACCGCAGCAGAATCAAAGTTGCAGAATGAATTAATGCCCTGTGACTCAGCCACATTAATGTTAAGAGATATAGTTGAATCTTCTGCGTTGGCTTTGCATGAATCAATCAACAATAATATCATGTAGCGATTTCTCACCACACTCTCCCATCCTCTTCACTTTACACCAGCCTCGATTCATCAGCAATTGAAAAGCCATGCTGTTTATTGCAATCGGATTACTCCCCTATTAATTTGAACAAACAACCTCGTATTACTAGTACATGTAGCTCTGATACAATCTCTCCTTCATGTCTGATTTGGTCGATGGAAGGATCTTGAATCCATGCCTGCTTCTTGACCTTTGTGCTGTTCTGATCGTTTGGTAGTTTCTTTGGAGCAGGGGAAAACAAAGAAAGGATTCATCCGTGCTTCTCGCCGTGCGGACCTCATGAGAATTAAAGCGCATAACCTTGGGACGAATGCCTCGTTGCAGGTGCGACTACTATTTCTAAGATAGTAGAAGCAGACGAAGAAGATGGTTTGACCGACAGAATCTCATCCATGAGGGTGATGATGACTTGCTTGCATCTGAAACAGCAAGTTGCGGTCGCGAAACATAGGATCATGAGCTTCTAGCTTCGGCCCATAAGCTGTCACTCCATGGCGTGGTTGCACGAATTGGCTCCCCTGTGCTAATGAGCTTGGCAGTGCGGTTGCTTCGTTGGGTCGATTTGAATCGAGGATCGACGAGAACGAGACCGACGGAGGAGGAGCTGAAGCCGAGCTTGATGACCGAGACGGCAAGGGAGGCTCGTTTTCCGGCAAATTGGCGGTGGTGATGTCATGGATGCTGGACCTCCTCTTATCTTTGCCACCTGAATTGAGTCTGATGAAGTACTTCTGTGCATGACTGGCCACCTGAGTGGGGTTTCTGGTGATCACAAAGTTCCGAGATATGTTTCTCCAGTCTCCTTTGCCATGCTTTTGGAGCCCAAGCAGAAATCTCCTGCGAAAATGATACAAACGACAGGCTAAGATGCACGGCAACCACCACCAAGATCAGATTTTTAGCAGGTAGAATTCACAGATGAACGAAGGACTTGGATGTTCCGGCAGTCGATTCCAACGTCGATTGTGTAAAAGATGGCGAGGAGGATGCGCACGGATGACTTACTTGTGCTCGTCTTCGGTCCACGGGACTCCCTTCTTCCTCTCTTGATCCGGTGCTCGCGGCCCTGACCTCTTACCGGCGACGCAGTAAGGGTGCTTCAACGCTTCGAGGCCGTAGTTGCTCTCCCACTCCACTGTAAAGGGAGGGTCGTAGCCAGGGCACGGGATTCTTCCGGCTTCTATCTCGCTCACGTCGTCCAGTAGATCCCGGTAATGGCTCTCCACGTCGCTCGGGGTCTTGCCGGGAATAGACGCCGCCACCTTTAGCCAGCGGTCAGGGGTGTCCTTGTCGAACGTCGCCAGGGCGTACTCGAAGCGCTTGTTCTCTTCGGGGGTCCAGCGGCCGGTTCCCACGCCGCCCCCGCTCCACCACTCGCCAGGGAACGACCTCGAGCTGGGGTAACACGGCATCGTCGCCGGAGGTAGGACTTCCATCGACGATCTTGCCATGATCCCGTAAATGTCGCCCGCCCTTCCCGCGAACTCAAGCTACTGAAACCTGAGCTCGATTCTACTGGAGACAGAATAGAGTAGAATCGGAGCGATCTCGATGACGGAAATCGATCGACAGAGCGTGGAGATTCCGGGTAAGATTGGCAAGCCCATCTATAAGTGTGGAACTCGAAACCTCGTGCAGGTCAATTGAGTAAGAATCGGAGCAAGAGGAAGCCAATACGAGGAAGAAAAGAATAAGATGGAGAGGCAAAGATGGGGCCTTTCATCGCTTTCGCTGCCGTCGGGTGGGAGGAAGAGCTGAAGGAGGAAGAAGAGAGGGGAGGAGGGAGAAATGGATCTATAAGCGGATCGATTCCTTCTTCCGACGTCTCGAATTGGTTTCCTTTAGGCACTGTCGCGTGAGATCTGAAAGCGAGGTGGGAAAACCACCCACGGTTGGGGGTGTGATTGGCTTTTGGTGGACTTTGTGGTCGCTCGACGCGTTCAGGTCTCTTCTGTTTCTCTGGTGAGATTCGATTGGGTAATATATTACTTAATAAAATGATATAGATCTTATGTTATTTAATATAATAAAAAAATATCTTTATTTTTATTTTTATTTTTTTAAAAAAAATCTCATTTGTTTCTAAACACAACAACACAGCAATCTTCGCATCCAACATTAATATCTCTTTTTTTATTCTTTTTCAAGAAACGTTTTCATTTTTAAAATTTTCAAATGACATCCTCTTTTTTTCTAATACCTAAAATATTCCTAATAATCTATCTTTTTTTCTTTTTTTTTTCTATGGATCGATCCATAGATACCATTTTTTAATATTTTGATCAATACTATTTCATCTAAAAGTTTAAATCAATTGACATGATATGATATATTGACTTTTTAGAATATGCTCTATAGTTTTGGGCCTTAAACAAAGGTGGGCCGAACTAAGCCCATCCATCCCTCCATTCGTCTGATGAATTGGGAGACCCAAAAACTTAGGAGACAAAAGACTTAATTTTGAGCCATTTATAATTAGTTCCAAAATGCAGTTTTTATTTAAGCTAAAGTTTAGATGAAAATAAATCATTTATAACAAAATAAATCCTTTTCATAATAAAATAAGAAAACCCTTAAGAAATAATTGTGACGAATAAACATTAGAAGAACAAATTTAAATGACTCCGAAAAGGACCACGAGACATTAAGTAGTAGATCTTGGGGCAGGGTCTCGGACCTTGTCGATCGCCCAATGACCCCTTCCAGGCCAATAAGAAACGACGAAAGGAAGACCTCTCTTTTAAGCACCTCCAAAGCCTTCCCTCTCCCCGAATCTACTCAATGTGGGACTAAAGCCTCGTCAATTCTTTTACCGGCTCAGCTGTGGTAAGAAACATGGGATATCATTGTTGTTGGTGAACTAATGTGTCGTGGTCGATGAGTCAGCATGGCTTGGTCCACAGGTCAATGTGGGGAGTTTACGATCGATTGGGCAAGGCGCCGAGGGTGGCTTCGTCCGCAAATCGGGATGTCGACGCCGTCTGAGGGGAAGAGCTTCACGATCGGGGTACTAGGGTCGTCTTCGGGGAAGGCGTCTCTCGATCAAGGTAGTTGCACTTCCGGGGGCGACAGCACTCCTGCATAGAAGGCCCTTGTCAAAGAGTTTCTAATTTTGGCCCCTCGATGACTAAGTTAGTGGTTGATTCTCCTTTTTCTTTTTTCTTTTTTCCTCTCCTGGTCAGATGTTGGTTAGAGACTTTTATACTACTATGCAAGGATCGATCGTACGCATGTTTGGAGCGGTGACCGATCCCCGAGGTGTGAGGTGGTACCTTTGTGCAGTCGCCGTCCCGGAATGTGCAGAACGGCACTAGGCGACGCCGTCTCGAGCTTCAAAATATACCTTATAACTTCTCCCCCCCCCCCTCCCCCACCGAGGCATGCCATAGGGTCCTTGCAGGAGGGTGAGGGGCACACCTAGTTGTAGGAGTGTTGCGTATGTATCACTCGCTTACGAGGGACGACCGGGCTGATTTGCTGTGGGGCTGCTTGGCGGGCCGTGCTTCACAATTCAGGCGGAGACTGAACCTGCTGGCCAAGCGACCAACCTTGTGCCCAGGTTTGGGACTGACAAATCACTGGTCGGGAGACTGAAATGCGCGACTCGGGCAAAGACTGAACCTGTCGGCCGAGCGATTGACCTCGAGCCCAAGTTTGGGACTGACGAGTTGCTGGTCAGGGGACCGAACCATGCAACTTGGGCAAAGACTAAACCTATTGGCCGGGCGACTAACCTCAGGCTCAGGTTTGGGACTGACGAGTCGCTGGCCAGGGGACCGAACTGCGTGACTCAGACAAAGATTGAACCTGTTGGCCGAGCGATTGACCTCGGGCCCAGGTTTGGGACTGACGAGTCGCTGGTCGGGGGATCAAACTATGTGACTCGGGTAAAGACTGAATATGTTGGTAGAGTGATTGACCTCGAGCTCAGGTTTGGGATTGACGAATCGCTGGCCGAGGGATCGAACTGCGCGACTCGAGCAAAGACTGAACCTGTTGGCCAAGCGATTAACCTCAGGCCCAGGTTTGGGACTAACGAGTTGCTGGTCGGGGGACCGAACCATGCGACTCGAGCAAAGACTGAACCTATTGGTCGGGCGACTGACCTCGGGCTCAGGTTTGGGACTGACGAATCGCTAGCCGGGGGATCGAACTGCGTGACTTGGGTAAAGACTGAACCTGTTGGTCAAGCAATTGACCTCGGGCCTAGGTTTGGGACTGAAGAGTCACTGGTCGGGGGACTGAACTGTGCGACTTGGGCAAAGATTGAACCTGTTGGCCAAGTGATTGACCTCGGGCCCAGGTTTGGGACTGACAAGTCACTAGCCGGGGGACCGAACTACGTAACTCAGGTTAAGACTAAACCCGTTGGCCAAGCGATTGACTTTGGGCCTAGGTTTGGGACTGACGAGTCATTGGTCGGGGGATTGAACTACACGACTCGGGCAAAGTCTGAACCTATTGGTCGAGCGATTGACCTTGGGCCCAAGTTTGGGACTGACGAGTCACTGGTCGGGGATCGAACTGCGTAAATCGGGCAACGATTGAACCTGTTGGTCGAGCGATTGACATTGGGCCCAAGTTTGGGACTAACGAGTCGTTGGTCAGGGGACTAA
Organism: Musa acuminata AAA Group; assembly: GCF_036884655.1. Classification (NCBI taxonomy): domain Eukaryota; kingdom Viridiplantae; phylum Streptophyta; class Magnoliopsida; order Zingiberales; family Musaceae; genus Musa; species Musa acuminata. Next base: position 15,420,379 of record NC_088336.1, on the reverse strand, counting down.
ACTGTGCGACTTGGGTTAAGACTGAACCCATTGGCCGATCGATTGACCTTGGGCCCAGGTTTGGGACTGATGAGTTGCTGGTCGGGGGATCAAACTATACGACTTGGGCAAAGACTGAACCTGTTGGCCGAGCGATTGACCTTGGGCCCTGGTTTGGGACTAACGAGTCGCTAGTCGAGGGACTGAACTGCACGACTAGAGTAAAGACTGAACTTGTTGGCCTAGTGATTGACCTTGGGCCTAGGTTTAGGACTGACGAGTCGTTGGTTGGGGGATCGTACTGCATGACTCGGGTTAAGACTGAACCCGTTGGCTGATCGATTTACCTTGGGCCCAGGTTTGGGACTGATGAGTCGCTGGTCGGGGGATCGAACTATGCGACTCGGGTAAAGACTGAATATGTTGGCCAAGCGATTAACCTCGGGCCTAGGTTTGGGAATAATGAGTCACTGGTCTGGGGATGGAATGCGCGACTCGGGCAAAGATCAAACCTGTTGGCCGAGCAATTGACCTCGGGCCCAGGTTTGGGACTAATAAGTCATTGGTCGGGGGACTGAACCACGTGACTCGGGCAAAGACTAAACCTATTGGGCAAGCGATTCACCTTGGGCCTAGGTTTAGGACTGATGAGTCACTAGTCGAGGGACCGAACTATGTGACTCGGGCAAAGACTGAACTTGTTGGCCGAGTAATTGACCTTAGGCCCAGGTTTAGGACTAACGAGTCATTGGCCGGGGGACCAAACTACGTAACTCGGGTTAAGACTGAACTTGTTGGCCAAGCGATTGACCTCAGTCCCAGGTTTGGGATTGACGAATCATTGGTCACGGGACCGAACTGCACGACTCAGGCAAAGACTGAACCTATTGGCCGAGTGATTGACCTTGGGCCTAGGTTTGGGACTGACAAGTTGCTGGTCGAGGACCGAACTGCACACCTCAGGCAAAGACTGAAGCGTCGTATCGAAACACGCGTGTGATAGCATGCATGTGTGTCCAGGTGAGTGATGCAGGTATTGGCGGGAAACTTCCTGTCTTGGTGGGAAACTTCCTATCACGAGCGGCTTTCGATGGGAGATTTCTTGTCACGAGTGGATTCTGGCGGGAGATTTCTTATCATGAGTAGATTCTGGCAGGGGCTTTCAAGACTGGGGAATCTAAGGGTATCCAAGGAGTTATGGTGCCACGTCTTTAAATGCTATGATCATCTCTTCCCTCGGGGAGCCCAAATGTCGCCTCAAGGTGGATTCGTCCCTCCTTTATAAGTTCCCCCTAGAGTAGTCGCCGCGACATTGTGTAGTCTTATGTTCCTTGCCTCGGCTTCTTCCTCCTAACCTTGAGGTCGGGATGTCTCCGTTTTCCTCTTCTTCTTTATCGTCTTCTTCTTCTTCTTCTTCAAGTCGATCGAATCGGTTGGTTGCCGGGGCATGTGAGTCATCCTCTAGGAGCCCAAGGGTAGAGGTTATTAGTTTGTCCTTGGGCTATGTGCCCTTGGGAGTCATGAAGGCCTCTACTGCCCTTGAATTAATGCAGTCATGGCATGACGTGGACTCGGTGGTGACTGAGGAACTTTTGGGTCTGATTCGGGATCGCTACTGCATCCCGAGTGGTTATGGGCTTTATGCCCATGACTTGATCAGCGATCGTATGATCCATTTCCTGACAGGTTTGGGTTGACCGTGGATGCCCTCAAGGTGGGACTACGGTTTTCGTTGAATCCTGTTATCGAGGAATGCCTTCGTAAGTAGGGGATTTCACCGTCTCAGATGGCGCCGAACTCTTGGCGCTATATGGTAGCTTTTCTCGGGGAGTGTCGGGATTGTCGGGGAACAGGAATTGAGCCGACCCGGACACTCTTCTTGGCATGCTTCCGTTTGTGCAAGGGGCGAGGAGGGTATCACCTGACCGCCCATGGCGGGTTCAAAATCAACGGTGCTCCTTCCAACAACAAGGGTTGGAAAAGTCACTATTTTTTTATGAGTTACAGTCGGGGGTGAGGTTTCAACATTTGATGGACTTCCCAAACCATCAATAATATTTCTCCATTTCTTTCTGATGGAGAGACTGCGGTCGTGAATCGTTTGAGGTGGATTTTGTCCTTCTCTCGGGCAATTAAGGGAATGACCGAGGAGTGGCTGGTCAAGGCAGGGCTAAGCCCAACCATTAGGGGTATGGTCATTCTTATGTCATGGATAGTTTACTTTGTCGCGGGTGTAGCCACTGATTTGCCCCCTTTTTTTTTGTAGAGATGGTGAACCTCTAGTCGCCAAAAGGGATACCTCGCACCAAGGTTGTCATGCCACCGTCTCGGGATGGTGAGGGTTTCGGCCCTAGAGATGCCTCGAAGAAGGGCACGCCAAGGAAGAAGTCGGGATCTCTGGAGGCAGGTCACCCAAAGAAGAGGGTGAAAATGGGGATTCAAAAGGTGTATGATAGCTCAGTGACTCGTGAAAGGGCTGCCCCGGGGTCGTCCGAAGCGGGTCGACAAGCACGAGGGGAAAAGAGGTGGTCGGTTCGTCCGGCGGTGGCTCCTCGAGGAAACCCTCGACCCACCCGAAGGTGAGCCATTCTTATGTGGGACTTGTGTCACGTCCGACCTCATGCCAAAGGCGAGCCATTCCAGGCCCTAAGCATGGCCGACCTCCCGATGGGGGAGCCGTGGGCTCCCTACGCCTCGCGGTGGGCGACCCTCAAGGCCGATAGTCGGATCTGGGCCAATGGATCAGTCACTCAAGAGTTCAGTCGGGGGGCGCTCCATCCAGTGCTAGTGAAGGAGCTCTAATATTCCTCCTCTATGGTGCTAATAGACCGGGCAGCCAGATCCCTTGTCTGGGTAAGTAGAGGTGTTCCTCTCTCGTTTGGCTTTCCCTTTTGCTCACGGATCCTAATGCTATCTTCATGCAGGGCCAACACTACACTATGGCGCTGATCGACCGCGTGTACGACACCGGCAGGGTGATTGAGCATCTATCGGATGCCAATTCCGATCTTCATTGATAGGTCGAAGAACTGAAGAGCGGACCTGGCCCAGAAGCCATCCCTGTGGCCGAGCTATGTGCCTCAGACCTGGAGGAAGAGGTGAACCGTTTGAAGGCCGAGCTGAAGGAAAACCGAGCCCGCATTCGGACGCTTGATGATGAGCTACTGACCCTCTCTCGAGACGTCGAGTCTGCCCGGTCTGCCTCTTGGGTCGCTGAGGAGGCTCTGAAGGAGGAGCGCCTCGGGTTGCCAGGAAGGATCGAAGGAGCGATCGCCGAGTATAAGAAGTCTCTTAGGTTCAAGCGCGGTCTGCAGAGGTCGGGGCGGGTGACTATGAGTTCGGATATCAGGTCGCCTTCGCTCACTTCCATGCGAGGTATTCGGACCTGGAGCTGGAGCCGGACCCGTTCACCAACCTATTGGAGGATCAAAGCATCTTGACTCTTTACTTTCATGGGTAAAATCTTTTCAAGTTTGCTGCATTCCAAGTCCTTGGCAGGGGACTCCCCCCCATGGTCTCGAAGTAGTAAGTTCCTTCTCGGACCATGTCATAGACTTGGTAGGGGCCTTCCCAGTTCAGTGCAAGCTTCCCTCTTGCTCGGGTTGGGTCGCTCACTTCAGTCTTTCGAAGGACGAGGTCTCTGACCTTGATCAATCAAGGGCGAACCTTACGGTTGTAAAGTCGGGTTGTAGCTTTCTTGTAGACCAGGGTGCGTAGGTGCGCCTCGGCCCTTTTCTCTTCAAGGAGGTTTAGGTTAGCCCTGAGGCCCTCCTCGAAGTTGTTTTGCTCGAAGGTGGCGGTGCACAAGGTCAGGAATACCACCTCGGGTGGAAGGACTGCTTCGGTTCCGAACGCCAGGCTGAGCGGGGATTCCCCCGAGGCGGACTTGGGGGTCGTTCGTAGCACCCACAGGACACTAGAGAGTTTGTCCACCCTGGACCCAAGCGCGCTCGAGACCCTCTTCTTGAGTCCTTCTAGGATTGCCCGATTCATCACTTCAGCCTGGTCGTTGGTTTGGGGGTGTGAGACCAAGCTGAACTTTAATTATATTCCGTATGATTGGCAGTAGGCCTTGAACTTTAGTGTTATTGAACTGAGTTCCATTATTGGTGATGATAGCCCTTGGGATCCTGAACCAGGTGATGATGTTCCTCTATGTGAAACCCTGAACTTGTTTCTCCGTAATGGATGCTAGAGGTTCGGTTCGACCGACTTCGTGAAATAGTCAACCCCAACTATGAGGAAGCGTCGATGTCCCAAAGCTGGAGGAAAGGGCACGCGGAGGTCAAGACCCCATTGGGCGTAGGGCTAGAGCGCATCCATCGGGGTGAGAGGGAATGCTGGCTGGTGATGCAATCGGGCGTGCTTTTGGCACTGTTGGCACCACTGTACATATGATTGGGCGTCTTGGCGCATGGTCGGCCAATAATATCCATGTATGAGGATCTTGAAGGCCAATGTCTGGCCGCCGTTGTGCTCCCTGCAGATTCCCTCGTGGAGCTCGGCGAGAACCGTCTCGGCCTCAGGCAGCGCGAGGCAGCGTAGGAGGGGTTGAGAGAAAGCTCTTTAGTACAACTTTCTGCTAATCTCACAGTACCAAGCATGGGTTTGCCTTAATCGATGTGAGGCCGTCGGGTCATCAACTTGTGTCCCGTCCTTCTTGAACCGGAGGATTTCCTCCATCTAGCTTGGCGAGACCTCGGTCCCGGCGATGTCGTGGGTCGGCACTATCGGGGCCATGAGGAATTCGGGTGCCGGGGCTCCTCCCAGGTCATTAGTAGAGGCCAGTCTAGCCAAGGCATCGGCTCGCACATTCTGCACCCGAGGTATCCTTTTAACCGAGAGGTGATTGAAGCGGTGAGCAAGTCGTCTTACTTCCGCCCGTTACAATGCCATGGTTGGGTCTCGGGCTTTGTAGCTTCCGTTGACATGTCCTGCCACCAGCTGAGAGTCGCTGAAGGCCTCGAGGTCATCCACATGCATTTCCAGGGTGAGGCGCAGTCCGTGGAGTAACGCCTCATACTCGGCTTCGTTATTAGTGGCCTTGAATCGTAGCTGAAGCGATCATTCGTTGGTTTCTCTGGTCGGGCTCCTGAGGATGCGTCCGGCCCCTGCTCCCTCAGTGATCGTCGACCTGTCCACATGCAGGGTCCGCGTGCACTCACCGTGTCCCTGTCCAACGGCATGATCCATGGGGGTTAGTTCGGAGATGAAGTCGGCCAATACTTGAGCTTTTATGGCCGTCCTGGGGGCATATTGGATATCGAACTCGCTTAGCTTGACTGACCACTATAGCATCCAACCTGATACATCGAACTTCGAGAGGATTTGTTGCAGGGGTTGGTCGGTTATCACCTTGATTGTGTGGGCTTAGAAGTACGGTCACATCTTTCATGCCGTCTTTATCAGTGCGAGGATTAGTCTCTCGATCGGGGGGTATCGTACCTTGGGTCTGATGAGAATGTGGCTGACATAATGGACGGGTTGCTGTGCCGATGATGCCTCTCGGGTTAACACCGAGCTGACCGCCCATTCCGAGGTCACCAAGTAGAGACTGAGGACTTCGCCCAGCTCTAGTGACGCAAGTCGGGGCAGTTGAGCGAGATGCACCTTGAGTTTCTGGAAGGCCCCCTCGCATTCCTAGTTCCATGTAAAGGTGTTGGTTTGTCGGAGCGCTCGAAATAAGGGGAGGTACTTGTCTCCTGATCATGATACAAATCTATTGAGTGCTGCCAGCCTCCTGGCGAGGCGTTATACTTCCTTGATAGAGCGTGGAGGCTGCATCTCTATTATGGCCCGAACCTTCTCTGGATTTGCATCTATTCCTCTCTAGTGGATGACGAACCCAAGGAATTTTCTCAAACGAACCCCGAAGACACACTTTGATGGATTTAAGCGCATGCTGAACCTCTTGAGTGTCCGGAAAGTCTCCACTAGATCGGCCAGGTTTGTGCTTGCCGACTTGCTTTTTACGATCATATCATCGATGTACACCTCCATGTTTCTCCCGAGTTGTTGTTTGAATAACTCATTGACCATTCTTTGATATGTTGCCCTGGCATTCTTCAGATCGAAGGGCATTACTTTATAGCAATATACTCCCATGTTGGTATTGAAGGCGGTGTGCTCCTGGTCTTGCAATGTCATTCGGATCTAGTTATATCCCAAGAACGTATCCATGAACGTTAGAAGTTCGTACCTGCTGTGGCATCCACCAGTTGATCTACTATCGAGAGTGGATAGCAATCTTTGGGGTATGCTTGGTTGAGATCGGTGTAGTCAACACACATCCTCCAGCTCTCATTGTGTTTCTTAACAAGGACTACATTTGACAACCACCGGGGGTATTTCACCTTGGTTATGAATCCAGCCTCTCTAAGGTGATCTACCTCATCGCTGATTGCCTTCTGTCGATCGGGGGCGAACTTCCTTGGATTCTGCTTCACCGTTCGAGCCTCGGGGTGGATGTTCAAGTGGTGCTAGGTCACTCTCGGGTCGATCCCTGGCATGTCTTTTGAGGACCATGCGAACATATCAACATTTCTCTTCAGGAAGTCGATGAGCTGGAGCTGGTTTGCTTCTAGGAGTGTCATCTCAACTTTCACGATCATGTCGGGTTTGTCCCTCTTCAAGTGTACCTTGGCGAGTTATTCAGGGCGCTCTAGGTGCGTCGGTGTCCTAGCTTCCTCACGGGGATCCGAGGCTTGATGAGGGCATGACTTCTCCGAAAGAGTGACCGCTGTAAGGTAGCACCGCCTTGATTCTCTTGGATCGCTTCGGGATTCCCCGACCCTTGCTGAAGTCAAAAATTTGATGGCCTAGTGGTAAGTGGAAACCACTGCTTTCAGTTTGTTGAGTGTCGGGCGGCCGAGGATGACGTTGTAGGCCGAGGGCAGGTCGACTACCATGAAGGTAGTCATTGTCATCTTGGCTCTCGGTTCTTCCCCGATGGTAATGGGGAGGATGGTGGTTTCGAGTGGGGAGATAGAATCTCTCGTGAATCCGGTGAGCGCCAACGCCATGGGAGTGAGGTCCTCATTAGTTAGGCTGAGCTTCTTGAAGGCATCGAGGTACAGCATGTCGACAGAGCTCCCGGTGTTGACCATCACTCTCTTTACCCGAGTGTTGGCGATCCGGATGGAGATCACCAAAGTGTTGTTGTGGTGGGAGCGTTTGACCTCCTTGGTTCCAAAGGTGATTTTGGTCTCGAACTCGGGTCTGGGGTGTTTTCCCACCATGCTGCAGGCGTAGGCCTTCCTTGTCGTCGAGCTACTACCGCCAGTCGTCGGTCCATCGGCAATGACATTGATTTGTTTCTCGATTGGACCCCTGAGACGCTGTCATGGACAAAGTTCTAAACAGGATATTTAATGCAATACTTATGTATATCTGTGCCTTTCTGTTTATTCATGCTTTGCACAACATGTAGAGGAACGGTCGAAGGCTTAACAGCCCCATATTAGTTAGGTTTGGTAGCCTTCTTAGGCTTGTAAATAAATGTTATGTCATATGGACACTTGTAAGAGATATTTGGTCTGTAGTGGACCATTTTGACCCTTTGTCGTGCAACCGTTCAGAGTTTGTAAAGTCTGTTTGTAAGTTGCAATGTCTATGAAGTGTTTTCGAAATGTTTGCTTATGGATCCCGAGTGAAGCACTTTCTCTAACCCATTTTCTCTTTTATAGGTCCTAAGAGACCATGAGAGGTTTCGGGGAAGCTGACCTTTACGGACGGACACGCAAGGGTATCGCACGACTTGGGCAAAACTAGTTATGTTCATGACAGATGGTATCAAAGTGGGACAAGCACTCATAGAAACACTTGACATACAAATGTGGGGGACTTAGCGGGGCTGCGTTGAGGGCAGTCAGCACATGCGTGACTGTTTGGGGGAAAACGAGCATAGAGATATAGGGAAAATGAGTCACTCGGAGGAGCGGGCATCTAAGATTGGCATTCAGAAGAATGGCCAACCCTTCGTGCAAGAGGCACCACGAGAACAAGCAAGCTTGGAAGAATGCGAAGCGCACAAAGGTTGGGATGGCTGAGTTCGAGCTACGGCTCGACGTTGACAACTATACTTAATGGTACTCAAGGCAAGCGAGGTGCTTAGTAAAGGATGAGACCATGCAAGGTAAAATGAGTTACTCAACGACTGAAAGAGTTGTGCAAAGCTCACGGAAGTGAGGGGAATTGCTAACTCAAAGAATTCGATACTCATGCAATGGCTTGTATGCGAATGATGGAGTGTTCGTGGCTATCCCAAGGCGACTGAAACTTGGTGCCATGGAGTATTGAAACCTTCTCTTCAGCATAAGAAGGATATGTCCATAGGAGGTTGAAGTGTGCAGTGAGTTCAGCATGTTGCTAGGCCTTGAGGGGTGCAGCGCGGGCTATATTGACGTAGAGTCACAATCTAGTAAGTGCATTTGCAGGAGGCAGAACAATGTATAGTTTGTTCAGCAAGGTGAAGTAGTCCAAGGGGATGGTGGTCTCCGAAACTTTCAAAGAGAAGGAAACGAAGAGAGATGTTGCTCCAACGAGATAGATATCTAGGAGAGATAAGTATCGACTCTATAGAGGGAGAATCGTGTGCAACAAACCACACATGTTGAGGAGTAGTACCTAAAATACAATAACTCCACGAAGCTCAATGGATCGAGCAAGCGGCAAGGAGTCGTCGCATGATCTCGCTTGAGAGAATGCATTGGTGGATGCATTGCGAGATCAAGTCGGGGAGCAAGCCAAAGCAACACAAATGAAGGCATACTTGGAGTCGATATGGAGATCATACTCAAGGGAGGACTGACCCATGGAATGGTGGGCGCGAGGGCCACCATCAACTCAATGCAAAACGAGGAGCGGAGCAACTTGGGTGTAACTTGGCGAAGTACCCAAGCCGCATGAAGTGAGCTGGCATAGAAGACGAAACATGGAGCGGAGGCATAGAGCTTTCCTTGAACAGAGGTCAAGGACATGAACTCTTGTAGAGGCAAGAGCAGGATCATGTTGTTCCATGGGTCCTTCATTCTGATGGAGCGGACTCATCTTGTATGGTGCCAAAGATAAAGGGAGCTTTTGGGCACATGCACCTTATCTCGGAGAAGCATTTGATTGATGAAATAAGACAACTCAATTTGCGGAGGCGAAGTTCGGTTTAGAAGGCCTTGGCACGGGGCAAGAGGATGCAGAGGCAAGTACTCTTGAATCTGATTTTCGAGGTCATGGCAGTCTTCTGTATCATGGTCGTAGTCCCGATAGAACCTGCAATATTTAGATCGGTCTTTGTGAGTAGCCTTCAAGGGGTTGGGTTGTCGCAAGAGGCCTTTCTCCTTGATCTAGAGAAAGATCTTGGTACGAGAAGTGTTCAGAGTCAGAGGCGGGGGCCTCGGGAGTAGCTGCTCGGGTCAGTCGGGCTTCCTGCGGGGCTGCACCGGTGGCGTCGACGTCATTCCTCGGGCTGGCTCCACTCTTGGCCTCTTGTGATCCTCACGCCTTCTTGCCATTAGGGCTTCGGAGGCAATATACTGATTGGCACGTTGAAGTATCTCGGGGATGGTTGCGGGCAGATTCTCAATCAATGACTAGAAGAACCTCGAGGGTCTCAGGCCCATCAAAAACACCTACATGATCAAAGAGGGACGGGCGTCCGGGAACCCCCGGATTTCGACAACAAAGCACACCATAAATTGTGAAAGTGATTCGTCTTCGCGTTGGGATAACATGAGTAGCGTGGCCATGGAAGGCCGGGGTCGTACGCTAGCCATGAAGTTTTGCTCGAACTCTCTTGCGAGCTGATCAAAGGAAAAGATCAAGGACGACCATAATCGGCTGAACCATGCTCGTGCCGACCCTCTGAAGGTGGTTGGGAATGCCCGACACATCAGGGCATTGGAGGTGTCGTAAAGGACCATTTGTGCTCGAAACACGATGACATGTTCCATAGGTTTGGAGCCGCCGTCATATGTTTCCAATGCTGGGAGTCTGAAGTTGAGTGGCACAGGTTTGTCCTGGATTTCCTAAGCAAATGGGGATCCACCCGAGTTGCCTTCGCCCGACTTGCTGCGCGACTTCTGGAACTTGTGCTAGAACTCGTCTAGGCGTCAGTTAACCATGGACAGCTGGACCCTGAATGAGCCATCCGCCGAGTCCGATGATAAGGTATCGGGATCGGGGGGCGTGGAGCGACTCGGAAAGGTGTGGGCACGCTCTGCTCGGGGAGGCTTCTTAGGTTTACTGTCTGCTCTTAGGATTCTCCTATCTCGACTTGTTCCCTATTCGGCCTTTGTTATGTCGGGTCGGTCGAGGGAGCTGCTAGCTGCATAATCTGCGGGATGAGCAACACAATTGTTTGCATCATTCATGCCAAGGTTTGTACCTACTTGGCTAGGACAAGGAATGCCTCGGGCGAAACAATCGAGGGTCCTGCAGCATATCTGAGGGGAGAGAGCCCTGGATCGTTAAACAGACGCCAGTAGCGATCCGACATCAGAGTCGGAATCCCCCCGTCCCTAAGGATAGGGAGGGGCTGATCGCCGAGTCCGAAATGGGGGCAATCATGTGGTAGCTCTCCCTTGGGGGGGAACTCTTGCGAAGTGCTCCTGCGACATCGACCCTCCTTCTAGCGTGAAAAATATTGGTGAACTAATGCGTCGTGGCCGATGAGTCAGCACGGCTTGGTCCACAGTCGATGTCGAGAGTTCTCGATCAGTTGGGCGAGGCGCCGAGGGTGGCTTCATCCGCAAGTCGGGATGCCGACGTCGTCTGAGGAAAAGCGCTTCACGGTCGGGGCACTAGCGTCGTCTTCGGGGAAGGCGTCTCTCGGTCAGGGTAGTCGCACTTCCGGGGGCGATAGCGCTCCTGCATAGAAGGCCCTCGTTGGGGAGTTCCCGATTTTGATCCCTCGATGACTAAGTTAGTGGTTGATTCTCCTTTTTCCTTTTCTTTATTCTTCTCCTGGTCAGATGTCGGTCAGGGGCTTTTATACTACTATGCAAGGTTCGACCGTACGCAAGTTTGGTGCGATGACCGATCCCCGAGGAGCGAGGTGATACTTTTGTGCGGTTGCCATCTCGGAATGCGCGGAACGATGCCAGGCAGCGCCGTCCCAAGCCTTCCGGGACGAGACGTACCGAGGAGCATGACTTCTGACTCGACGCGTGGGGAACCCCCCTCGTGCCGAAGTGGCAGAGGCGCGAGTGATGACATGGCTGGAGTCCAAAATAAATCTTATCACTTATTAAGCATCAAAAAGAGAAGTCGGGGATGATAGTTACAATGGTGTATGAAACCGGAACAACAGCATCAAACTTCAGGGTAGAACTAATGTGAGAATCCGTGGAGAGATTCGCCGGAAAACCGTGCTGTGAGACTCGTTTTAAGCTTTTCCGCTTTGAAGATATTATGTAACATTACCATTAAGCTTAAAACAATTTACAAGCAACATAAAATTTGAAATTTCTTTGGGTGGGGGCCGCGCGAATGCGTACCGAGCCTTCCCTCTCCCCGAATCTACTCGATGCGGGACGAAAGCCTCGTCAATTCATTTACCGGTAGCTATGGAAAGAAACGTGGGATCAGTGATCCTTGTTAAGCGTCAAGAAGAGAAGTCGGGGTGAAAAAGAGTGCCGTAAAACCGTGCTGTTAGACTGGTTTTATGCTTTTCCGCTTTGACGTTATTATATATAATATTAAGCTTAAAATTTGAAATTTTTTTGGGTGGGGGCCGCGCGAACGCGTACCCCCGCTGCCACAAATTTCGACGTCCACTCTCCCGCTTGGGGAGATGGTAGACCAGCGCCCCTCCCACGTGCAATGGAGGTCGCGGGCCCAGACTATGAGCCTTCTTGATCGCCCATCAACCCCGTCCAGGTAAGTATGGAAAAAAAGTGGGCGAAGACTCTCTTTTAAGCACCGCTCACCTCTCTCCTCTTCGTGTTCCAATCGATGTGGGACTAATCCTCCCTGTTTACGTAGGGGCAGTGAGTTATTACGGCTTTTTTTTCTTTTGTGATGGAATGCATAGTTGTCATTTCTCGATACAGTCCAAATCTCTGGGACGGAGAGTTGAGAGCCACAAAGGACGGGCTGACGATCCGAGCATTACCGTCCTCACATCCTGCAACTATCCTATCCACACTTCTGCGGTCACGCAAACCCTATCAATGGCCAACCAATCCGAAGAAGAAGAAGAAGAGGAAGAAGCAAAGCAGCAGGGAGGAACACCGGAGAGCCACTGACATGGCGTCGGCCACATTAATCCCGGCCGCCTCTAAGCTTATCCTCTCCAGTTCTTCAACCACCCGTTCCTTTCCCCGCCTCTCACCCTTCAGCAATGTAAGCTTACCTGGCCGCCACCGCAGTGTCCTTTTCGCAGCCAAAAGAGCCGCGGGCGACGGCGGCAATAGGTCGAGCGCTTCGTGCGCCGCCGTCGGCACCGCGGCTTCCGAGGTCGAGACCAAGAGGAAGAGTAGCTTCGAGCTCCAAACGCTGACCACCTGGTTGCTGAAGCAAGAGCAAGCTGGGGGCATCGACGCCGAGCTTACCATTGTGCTCTCCAGCATCTCCATGGCCTGCAAGCAGATCGCCTCCCTGGTGCAGCGAGCCGGCATCTCCAACCTGACCGGAGTCCAGGGCGCCGTCAATGTCCAGGGCGAGGACCAGAAGAAGCTCGACGTCGTCTCCAACGAGGTCAGTCCATCATCACCTATTCAACCGTGGCTTCTTTGCTCCGACGGTGAGACCACTTACGGACCATGCATGTAACAGGTGTTCTCCAATTGCCTGAGGTCGAGTGGCCGAACGGGCATCATAGCGTCAGAGGAAGAAGACGTACCCGTGGCCGTGGAAGAGAGCTACTCCGGCAACTACATCGTCGTCTTCGACCCGCTCGACGGGTCGTCCAACATCGACGCCGCCGTCTCTACCGGTTCCATCTTCGGAATCTACAGCCCCAACGACGAGTGCCTCGCCGACATCGGCGACGACGAGACAGTATGACCACCGATTGATTCCCCAGCTCATCTCACTCGACACCGTTCTAACCCTTGGACTTGGCAATGGCAGCTGGGCCAAGTGGAGCAGAAGTGCGTGGTGAACGTGTGCCAGCCGGGGAACAACCTTCTGGCCGCCGGCTACTGCATGTACTCCAGCTCCGTCATCTTCGTGCTGACGGTGGGCAAGGGCGTGTACGTGTTCACGCTCGACCCCATGTACGGGGAGTTCGTGCTGACGCAGGAGGACGTGAAGATCCCGCCGGCGGGGAAGATCTACGCCTTCAACGAGGGCAACTACCTGCTGTGGGACGACAAGTTGCGGGCGTACATGGACTCCCTCAAGGATCCCGGGCCCAACGGGAAGCCCTACTCCGCGCGCTACATCGGGAGCTTGGTGGGCGACTTCCACCGCACGCTGCTCTACGGGGGCATATACGGGTACCCCCGGGACAAGAAGAGCAAGAACGGGAAGCTACGGCTGCTGTACGAGTGCGCACCCATGAGCTTCATCGTCGAGCAGGCCGGCGGCAAGGGTTCCGATGGCTACCAGAGGATCCTCGACATCGAACCTCAAGAAGTAAGTACACACGAATGCTGCACGTCCATCATCATCATCATCATCATCATCATCATGCTCTGCTGATGCTCTATGCTATCATGTGGCAGATCCATCAAAGAGTTCCTCTGTTCATTGGGAGCGTCGAAGAAGTGGAGAAGTTGGAGAAGTTCTTGGCGTGATGACTGCGAACTCAAACAAGAATCATCCGCCATTGTTGTTGTTGTTGTTGTTGTTGTTGTTGGTCCGAAGGACTTTGTTCTGAGAAAGGAGAACCTGTAACACCTACCATTGTTGGAAGTTGCACTGTGAAGCACAAATTGTTGGATGGATATACAGCTTCAATTTCTTGTTTTTGTCCTCGAATCTCTAATTACAATTTGGTCTTGTATCTCTAAATCTGGCTCAAGCACTCCTCCTACATAGGATTCGAATCCAAGAAGGATTGGCTAGCTAATCCGGGCAGCATCTGACAAGGACAGAAACAAAGAATCCATCTCCTTCCACAGAAAAGCAAAGAGAGAGGTCCACCCGAGCAGCACGATGTTGAGGTGACTACTGCAGAACTTAGATTGCACTCGCGAGAGACGATTGGTGGCGGCCGATGTTGCTGGAGCTGATTTGAAATGATCGATTCAGAGCAGCAACGAAACCAAAAAAGAAGATGAAATCGATTGATGAAGAATGCTGCAGACAGATTAATGTTGATTTGATGGTGCAAGGAACCAAAACTGTATTATGATAGCTACTATATCTCTATGCCAACTGCTAGCATTTGCAGGAGGTAAAAAGAAGCAATATGGATATGTGTATCATGGGCTGCAAGATAACCACAAGAAAACACCAGATTGTGAATGAAGTGCAGCACCTGCAGTTTCAAGTTGCAATATCTCAGGTACTGACTTAGAACTGACATCATTTCAAGAGTAATACAACATGCAAATCTAGTGAAGAAACACACTTTTGGCAGAATTTATACTTGTGATTCAGAGTTACAAATCTGAGATATGAACTTTTGTTACAGTCTGTGCTTCTTTTTTTCCTTGTGGTCAAATGGAAGTTGTTTCCTTTGTATTGCCCTTCCAACACCTTTTGTCAAATATAACTTGGTTCTTGCAGACATGACATACTACAAAGGAATCAAACTCCTTCCACCCTTGAAGACTATCGTTAACGAGAGAAAGGTAGAAAAGCAAACCTGATTGTAAAAAAAATAAAAAAAAGGGAAATAGGTACAGAATACGATAAAAAGAAATCATATGAAATTTATGTATATTAGTTTCTGCTTTTCCTCTTGGATTCTAGCTTAGTACCATTTTTAATCATTTCTTCGGCATCACTATCCATTCCAAGACTGAGAAGGGCGACGGCTTGAAGGTAGTAAGCAGTAGGCCACTCTGGTGAGACTACCTGTGCCTGCATAGCATCTCCAAGAGCTTCTTGCAGCATATTATTCATGAGGTATGATACACAACGTCGTGCCAAGACAGTTGGAGAAATCATTGACCCACCGTCCATAAACTGCAAGACCACAAAACAATAGAGCATTTTCAGCAAAAGTCCGTATTATCAAAATGAAAAAATATATATAAAAAATCACAAAAATTTCCTACCAAAATAGCATAAAATATTAATCATTCATGGAAAATTCGAGAGGAGAAAGACATCAAGACATAGATACTTGGGAAAACACCACCCTGTACCATCATTTGATTATATCCTATCAGAGTTTGACTGCTCTTCATTCCCCAGATATGAACTGAACCTTCAACATCATACACTTACTATCAATTTAAACCTATTCTCATTATTGCTAGTCGGCTCTTTAACTGAAACTCCTACCGGCTCC